>NC_092205.1:14446537-14452003 GCF_043381705.1 Parasteatoda tepidariorum
TTCCAATGGCAGTATATATATAAAATAAAAACTTAATTAACAAAATTAATTCTCGTGCATGTTTATATTTGTTGAAGAGTGATTTCGCATTCGAAAGTAGTTAAAATCAGATTTAAATATGTACTTTACATTTAATAATGCATTTTCTATTTTCTTTAAAAGAATTAAATGAATTAATGGAAAAAATATTCTGTCATTTTGCTTTATACTGAAGATTTGTTTTATTATATTTTTGAAATTAAATCGCGCATCATTTCCATTTCCATCACATATTAGCAAGACGATATGTTTTTTCTCATTATGTAAAAAGTGATGGATGAATTGTTTATTTTTTAAACTTCGATTTTTTAGCAGCAAGCAAAAATAAACATGCTATATAGGTTGTTAAAAACATGAGTATCCCGAACCTGAAAAGAAAAATCAAAACCCGGATTAGACAAAATATTTTTTAAACATGCAAAATAATTATGCTGTTGCTTCGAAATCAAGAAAAATGGATAAAAAGAGTAGAATGAAATTTTATCGAATATGAAGATGAAACTATATCGAAGAAACGTACTCGATGAAACTATAGTTTTATTGGATTTCTTGTATTCCCTTTAAAAACAAAGATTTGACTAAATATGTACTTTTAAGTGTAAAACTGCTCAGTTATTTATCATGTAACAATTCAGCCTCTTGATATATACGGTTACCGTACGTGAAAATGCTTTCAGAATTGTTATGAGCAACTTCAGATTGCTTTGTTCCATAAAGATAATATTTTAAAACTGCAATCCATTGCTGACAATCAATTTTCCACACAAAACATGTAGAAATACTTATTTCATGCCTATTCAGACACATACAAACATCCTGGGTATTTAGAAAATCTGTTATTTAGAAAATCTGAAATGTTTTCATCTTTAAAGTAATGGCCAGAAGAAATTTTCGATGTAGCAGTTGCTTCATATTTGCGATACTTTTAAAAACATAATTCCTTAAACAACTTAAATCTTTTGTTATTAAATTATTTTTTAGACAATATTTAATTCATATGATATGCATTTCCTTACAAGCGATATGATGACTGTGAAGATTGATTTTTTCTAACATTAAGTTTGTAAATTCAGCATAAACTTGTTAAAATTCACTGCAAAAATGAAAAATCGCCAAGTATTGATTTCTGTACAATTCTCGCAATCCAAACCGGGTATTCAATATTATTTTACTCCCCTAGTAATGAAATTTAGCATCTAATTTTTTGGATTTAGCTTATAGCTTTGGATACAGTTTACCCTTCTAACAACTGTAAAAATTTCCTTAAAATATATAAATTTAGCTTGAAAAAGTTCAAGTGAGCATCAAACTTTTAATGTTAATCAAATACTGAGTAATGTATATAATTTTTAAGATAAGTCTCCTTATTTTAACAGTATGCAGAATAAAATGTTAAGCTATAAAAGGCTTTATTAAACATAAATACTATATAACTCCTTGCAATAATTTTGTTTGTTAATTTGGTATATAGTAATCAACCGTTTTTTTAAAGACACATTTTAATTAAATGTTCCATGTGTCAGGCACATTACAGTTTCCTATAGGGTGATTATATATAATCACTCTATATCATCATCGTATATATCATCACCCTATATCATCACACTATATAAAATCACCCTATATATGTAATCACCCTGATTATATTGTTTGGTTAAAAAAAAATTCTAAATTTAGTTAATGGCCACTGGCCAATACTAATAGAATTTAAAGAAATTTCATATTAAGATTATTGAATTACTGAAAAGATTTAATTACATTTTACTATATAATTTACTTTAAAATATTAATGGAATTTTGAAGTGTCAGTTAGTTATCAAGCCAATTAGTTACCGATTTTTTGTAATTACTATGGATGATGTTTATAGAATGATGTTTAATGTTAATGAAAGATATTTAAATGATGAAATAGAATGATGATTAAAACTTAATTGTCAAATACTGATTACGTGTTATATAGTCAAAATAAACTTAATTTAAAGTTTATTTTGATTTCGGAAGAATCTGTTAATGGACCAGTTTAAGCTTCAGCTTGCTAATCTGTTACTATAAGCCTTACCAAAGACACCTTGCTAACCTGTTTTGTTAGCCAGTTACCATACTATTATCTGTTCTTTTTAAAAAGAATTATCAAAGAAGTATTTAAGAATTTAAATTGTACTAGTGGATCTATCTAAAAAAAAGACATTTTTGTTGTGAACAAACTTTTAATGGTTTAATGTTTCACGTAGCATGTTAGAAAATATTTATTATTTTGCTTTATGAACATCAGTTACTCTGGAAAAAAAGTCTGATAAAATTACCGTACTGCATTGTTATGACATTACTGGTTAAAAAATAAAATTCTGGTATCAAAACAAAAACAGGCGGTAAAAGTTATTCGATAATTTTTCCTCTTAATTGGTTACGATTTACTCTTGTTTTTTATTCTGGTTTTCAAAATTATTATACAACTTATTTGTTAACAAAAATAAAAAGAAAAGAAGTACAAAACTAAAAATTACGTTTTACCGAATGAGTGGTTTAAAAAATTATAAAATTTTACCACATTTATAAAATTTTATTAAATATTATAAAACCATATTTAATTGTTAATTTTGCCAAAATCGCTATCAAAGCGCTTCAGTAAAAATTACCGAGGCTTTTGGTGTTTTGGTGTCAAATATAGCCAGAAACATGGTAAATTGAATTACTTTTTTTCCTTTACCATACTTTTTTATCACGGCAGTTATACATGGAATTAATCGGATGCAGAAATCTCAATTTCAAGAAGTTAACAGTTTGCGAATTTTAAAATAATATGGTAAATTTTAAGTATTTAAATTAAGCGTGAAATTTCAGAGAAAAATACGAACTAGTGTCTTTCAAGTTTAAAGGGAAATGTTAATTAATTTCCAAAAATATCCTTAAATATAATTTTTTTTGTTTTGTTTTATAACTAACATTTACTTTAATTTCTCAACTGAAATATACATAAAGCTGTATTCTATATAAAAGAATACAGTTTCAAAACAGCATTTAATTATATAAAATGAAACTCTTTCC
This sequence comes from Parasteatoda tepidariorum, assembly GCF_043381705.1. Classification (NCBI taxonomy): domain Eukaryota; kingdom Metazoa; phylum Arthropoda; class Arachnida; order Araneae; family Theridiidae; genus Parasteatoda; species Parasteatoda tepidariorum. The sequence continues at coordinate 14,449,622 of NC_092205.1, forward strand.
AATAAATATCGTAAACTATATTAAAGCTAATCTTAAATATTTTATTTGATAGTTTTACAAATACATTTTTAATCAACGAACTAATTTTAATTCCAATGGCAGTCACAGGCATTTTTAACTAAGATTAAACTTATGAATTAAAAATATACGATATGGAGGACAATGGCTGAAATTCTTGAAAAAGAATTTGCAGTCATTAGGGTAAGCTGAAGGTAAAGATAACTTCCATAATAATTACACTTTCCACATACTTTTAGAAAATCAGGTTGGCATCAATTATGCATTTTTTTAATTCACTTCGTTCCTGGTTTTAGGATAAAAAGTATTTCCAGGTCAGTGGACATAAATGAGGCGAAGATTTAATGAGGAATTTTACTTCTAAATTAAACCCGAGAAGAAATTTTAACTCTTTGAACAACATTAACTTAATTGGCGGTAAAAAGAACTTTCAAATTATCTGCACTTTCATTCCCGTGTGTCATTTTAATTACAATTGTAGGTTGAAATAAAATAATTTGAATTTCATTTTCTCATTCAGAATGCGAATTTTGCTCCATCTATAATTTAACTTTCATTTTGATAATGCACAATGCAATGGCGTTTTAATGTCCAGTTACGATATTTTCATTCAAACGATGCTTATGTTGAAATAACATATTATTAATTTTATTTTCTTATTTTGGATATGTATTTTGTTTCGATTTTAGTTTATCCATATCCTGATTTAACTTTTATATGATTGAACATTTACGTTGAAAATGGCGTTTTAATATCCAGTTATGATATTTTTATTTGAACGATGCTAATGTTGAACTTTTATAATCAGAATTTTTTATTTTATTTAGAATGTGTGATTTATTTCAGTTTTAGTTCATTCATATCCTGATTTAACTTTTATGTGATTGAACATTTTATGTTGAAAAGGACATTTTAATACCCAGTTATCCTATTTTTATTTGTACAAAGCTACTATTGAAATAACGTAGTTTGAGTTTTATTTTTAAATAAATTTTGTTTCCCTTTTAATTTATCCTGTTCATGATATGATTTAACTTTTATTATGATTGAACACTGTTACGTTAAAAATGATGCTTTAGGACTTAGATATGTTATTTTTATCTGAACGATGCTATTTTTGAAATAATTTCATTTGAATTTAAGTTTCTTATTTTGGATATGGATTTTATTTCATTTTAAATTTATCCTTATCCTGATTTAGATTTTATATGATTGAACATATGTATTTTGATATTTAGTTATAATATTTTTTATGTGCAGAAAGCTATTATGGAAATAACGTACTTCGAGTTTTATTTTTTATTTTTGATATAAATTTAAGAAATCTTATGACTGAATATTTTTGCTCATACGATTTAAATGTTTTTCTACAATGCCGTTACGTCGAATGAAAAATACTCAAGAATATTTTTATTCAAACAACTGTAAAAAAATACTTTCGTCTCCAAAAATTAGTTTTAAAGAATGTTGCGATGTACAGTGAGAAAGAAAAATAGAATACCAAAATCACTTTTGGTTTAATGGTCAAAATATGAGATCTTGATAGCTTAAGAGTTTAAGGATTACACTTTGAATAGACAAATTAAATAGTTTATAAGCCGTTCTAAATTTCAAAATCAGATACAAAAATTTCCTTTTATGAAATAAACATATCGTTTTTTACTTAAATTTAAAATTATATTTAGTTTTTTAAATAAAAATAATGGAAAATGGAATCGGTTGAAAAATTCGAGAGCTATTCCAACGAAAAGCGCAAATTGATGTAAAAGCATAAATAGAGGGTTTTAAAGTGCGTTTTAGTACAACTAACGTAATTAAATTCCATATAAAATCATTGAGTTAATTGTATATTATTGTAAATAAACTTACTAAAAGAAATTCTTTGTTAATTTATATAACTTTAACATGTGCAAATCCATTTTGGGCAAATCCGTGACTAAAATTATGTGCAAAACAGGGAAGTCATGTTTCTTTCTCTTTTCTATTTTATTCTTTTTCTTAAATAAATGTTAATTTTCTAAAATTATTAACTGTCAAATTCTTTAAATTATCCAGTAGGGGAGAGTGGGGTCAATTGTAACAGGGTACGATTGTAACAGAGCAAAAATTTCGAGTGTCGGGTTCTAGATTTGGTTCCTAGGTGGCGCACAAGGTGTATTTAATAAATCTGCATGTACACCCCTGATGGCAATCATTTTTATGCACTTTTGAAAGAGCTAGATCACAAAAGATATTTTCACGCCACGCAAGTACTTTTTTTGATATTAGAATATTATATTGTAACAAAGTAATTTTGTTTAAACAAATAAAAATTAGTAACCGAATATGTAAGTGGACACCTTAATTAACATTTCAATAAAAAAA
>NC_092205.1:14452478-14471302 GCF_043381705.1 Parasteatoda tepidariorum
TATATATATATATATATATATATATATATTTGTAACAGAAGGAGGTTCAAACTTTTGACCCTCCTTATGATTATATTTTCCCAGGGCTAAAGAGAGAATAAAAGGGCTAGGCCTCTCCATTGAAGCGATTCGTTCGGCTCCGAGCTTCTGATTTCAGTCAGTGACGGCACGGCGACACAGTATCAACTTCTCGCTTTTAGAAATAAATCATTTCGCATTGTTTTTAAAAAACGTATTTTAATACATTCATTGTTTTCCAATTTTTATTTTTATTTTGAGATGATTTTCTTCTCATTTGATTGCAAAATTTTAACAGTAGTAGTCAAATATGAGTTTGAACTAGAGAAAACCCGCAAGAATTATTATAAATCACAAAATGAGAAAATGTAATTTTACTAGTTATATCTCAGGAAATATAAAGGCGACATCAAATAAAATATAAAGTGTACTAGAAGAATTTATATTGCTGTGAATAAAAAGCATTATGTTTTATGTTTTTCGCTTAGACGTTTAAGAACTTTCATTATAATTTCGCCATTGAAATAGAAACCGAAATTTTGAACAGAAAAGAAGAAAAAAATTATAAGGTCGAAAATAATATCCTGGTCTTCAAAAAAAAATTATTAATACTTAAAAATTCTTCAAATTTCATAAAATATTTTTTAATGTCATTATTAAAAATATTTCTGTGTTTTAATTATATTGCTTTAATTTTAAATATTCATGAGTAAGTGCAATATTTTCATTATTATATGCCTTAAGACTATTTTTTTTAGTGATTTTAGTATTTAAGGTTTTTGCTTTCTAGTGATAATGTATAAAAAAAATTGCTATTATAATTATATATAAGATAATGTATTAAAATTAGGAATCTTAATTAATAAATTATAGGGACAATTTATAGTTACATATCGTTATCGGACAGTATGCTACTATAAAAGAGTCCGCATATGCTTTCCTTTATTTAACAGTGAAAGTTGAAAACTAAAATTAGGAAATGATATGAAAACGATGTCGATAACCATTGAGATATTTTTCTAACTTTAAAAAGTCATTTTTTAATACTATAAGGAATACCAAGAAAATGTATGAATACTACATTTTCGAACAGAAATAATTTGTCAGCAGTGTAAAGTTTGACAACTATTATCAGAATAGTGTCGAACATTCAACTAATTTCTCACAGAAAGTACTTTTTTTTAATTTTTTATTATTTTTTTAAAGGCGGGCACTTGGGGTTTGTCCCATTGGCCACAGAAATGCCAGAACTGCTACTCTCTTTTCGTTACCCAGTGGGCACCTGTGGCACCAGTGTGCCCACTGGGCGTTACCCAGTGGGTACCACGGCGGTGGAGTAGCGTCGCCCAGGTCACACAACCACAAACCCCTTTATAGGGCGGGTCACATTCACACAAAGAGGAAAGGACATAGAACACGCACACACACACACAGAGAGAGAGAGAGAGAGAGAAATAAACATCCATGCCCTGAGCAGGATTCGAACCCGCGGCCAATGGCTCCGCAGTCAGACACACTAACCACTCTGTCACAGAAAGTATACTCGGTCACAGCTAACTTTTCATATCCTTTAGTTGTGATTTTCGAGATCTGTGTGTAGCGTGACGTCATGAGGTGGGGGAATCGTAGCTTCAGCATTGAGTAAGGAATGAACCAGCCCTTTTCTATCTTCTCTGTAGCCCTGATATTTTCCAGACTATAGACTTCCCTAATTTGAGAAATAAAAATTCGAATACATTGAAAAAACAAACAAACTATGTTTATTCAGAAGAAGAACGCCTGCGATAACTACCTAAGAGTTTGTGCTGTGACCGAACTATTAATATATTGCTCCGTGAAATGCAAAATACAGATTATTAGATAAATAACTATCCAAGTATTGTTTCTTACCCCACACTGTACATTAAAATAATTTTAAATACTGAACTAATTATGTAGTTTTAAATATACTAAATAAATGTTATTCACATTAATAAAGAAACAAGACGTGAAGTGAAATATTCCGTTAGTTATGATGATCCATTAGCGTATTCTCATTTTTTAATTAGCATGAATTATATTTTTTCTTTTTTAAAATCTTAGTAGCATTTAATGACCTTTTTTACGTACAGTGAAATATAAAATGCTTAATATCTTCTTCATTTGAACAGTATTTAAGGTAATTAATCAATGTAATAATTTAATTGATTATAATTTTAAAAAAACGTAATTTTGAGCTCTTTTACTAATATTTGAATTAGTTAAGTATAGTAATATTAGTTAAGCATAGTAATAGTTCCATATAGTAATCTGGAACTAATTACACTTAAAAAGAAAATTAAATTTTTTTAAAGTTTCGATAATTTTTTACCGTATCTGTTATTTCGATTAAAAAAATTAGTTTAAAAAATATCACAATTGGTTTAGTTTTATGCGTTATAAAATAGTAAAAGCTTAAGTAATGCATGGTATTGTATTAAACGGATTTTGTTATAAATTTCTGCTTCAATTTTAAATTTCTTTTATTGTATTTTATAGAGTGTGTATTTAAAATAAATGTATTTCCATACAAATGAAACATAAATGTTTAAACGCTTAATGAGCTAACGTTTTAGCTTTCAATATAAAACATTTAAAATAAATTAAGAAATATAATTGATATAAAATAGAAAGTAATCACAGAAATAACCGAAGAATTAATATTGACTTCAAATAGTTTAATAAATAATACAGAAAGTATAATAAGTGCACCTAAGCAATTTTTTACTGAATAAATATCTGACTTTAAAATCAAAGTGATTTTGTTCCTTAACATGATATGGTATTGCCACTCAAAATGATTAGATAATGAGCAAAAGATAGAATACTAAAAAAAAAATTATTCTGTTCTTTAGAATGTAATAGCAGTCAAATAATCTATTACACTTAAACTTTTTTCATTTTCCGATTGTCTCTAGAATTATTTCGTGATTTACGGTTGTTTGAAAGAGAACATCAAAATTCCATTAAATTTTGGATTAATGAAACGAATGCTTCTGAAATTTGACTGCAATGAGAGTAAGAAAATTACAGGGGAAACTCTTTCGTCATTTGATGCTCCACCGCGTCACGTGATTTGTTTCAGTGTTTTAAAACAAATTCATCCCTAGGGGGTTCCTTAGGATATTTGATTCGTGATGATCAATCAGATTCTTGAAACTGGATATATTTTGATTGGATGAGTTTGGTTTGCTTGTTTAAGGTCAATGAATCACTTTAAAATAACCTTCAAGAATAATAAACTCTTTTTCGAAAATTAAAAAAAAAAAGAAATTTACGTGAACGATTTTTACTAGTATGTGTTTAAAATTTTTTTCGTTAAATTTTTACATTCTTAGAATCGATGTTATTTGAAAATTAAAATCTTGGTTTGTCGAAGAAATAAAATAACATAAATAAGCACGGATATTTGAAAGACATTCAAGTATGAATTATTTTCTAAATAAGTACGCTTGTGTAAAACTAATTGCAATGCTTTAAAACACATTTAATTATTTATAATTTTTTATACAGCTCAGAACTAAAAAAAATTTCCGTTAGTGGTTTCTGTTAATTAACACTAACGAAATCAAATACGAGTTTCAATCATCAACTTATGCCTTTTAATAAAATTAACTTTTAATATATTATTACATAATACAAATTAATTTCAATTAACAATATTAAAGAAAAACATCCTTTTATGTTTACTCAGAGTTTTAATTTGGAGAATGTGTATTAGTTTTTAAATTTGTCTGAAAGTCACTGTAATTATGTTAAAAACAAATTAAGTATTCAAAATCCTTCTATTCGTTGAGAAGTCATGATCTAATATTTTCAGTGCATCTAACTTTTTTTTCTTGTAAGTTTATTCCGTATAATTGATGACTTATATTAATTAGTTCAATAGAAAGGTATTATCAATAAAAATATTTAAGCTATAAAGTTAGATTGATAAATAAGATAAAAGAAATATAATATATATATTTCTTATAGTCAGTTTTAAAGGTTTAAACTTTTATATTAACTTTCCTTCTTATTTCTTGAATAAATTTCAATCAATCATTTCCTTTTGATCTATATATTTTTTGTTTGAAGCATTGATATAGTTCTTCTCAGGCATAAACGAAATAAATTAGCATATAAAATATAGGAGAGAGAGACACAAGGCTAGAATGAACATTTTAAATATTTTTTATTTATTGGTCCAATTTCTTCCATTAAATATCGCAAATCAGAGACTTTGCTCAAATTTCGTATTTTGCCTTGTAAAAATGATCTTTAAAATGATGCAAAAAAATTTGTACTATGCAATTCGAAATGTTTGTGAAAATATTAAGAAAAATAATAAAAAGTAATAAACATTTACTAAAAATCATTTTTTGCATGTAGTTAGCTTTATATAAACAAATTATCTAATTGTGAGTGAAAATGTTTCAATTCGCTTAAAAAGTTCTCGAGATATAGCGAAATACGCAAAAAGTAAGGAGTCCAAACTTTAAACCGCTCTCTTGATCAAGCTAATAGGACTATATTTCCCAGAATGCTGCTAGCCCCCATATTTTGAGGGTCAGAAATCCAAATCCGCCGAAAAAAAGATATGTTTATTCGGAGTAAATACGTTTTTGTGTCTGATTTCGTAACTTAAAATATCGTCTGCACTTAATAATTAGCATTAAGAATGAGTCATAGAACGTGAAGATCAGATCATTAGATCAATCGTTATTTACGGTGGTCCGTTTTTTTTGGTGCAATGTACACTTCTATGTGCAGTTGCATAGTTACACTTAATATTTTTGTAGAAATTTGTAAAAGAAGGTTGTTAAGATGCAAAAGTAACTACCAAATTTTCTCTTTATTCCTTCATTAACATATTTTATTTTTCAGAATTGCAACCTTATATCTTAAAAGTGATACATGTTTTTACCTTTCTTGATATCAATTTCTGCCCTGTGTGGTTAGTTTCACGTAGCCAGCATTACGTATAAACAGACACAAATTTTTGTGGGACGAGTGTGAACAGATCTACACTGTCTTTAGTTAACATATTTATTGATTAGTTAGCAAATTTAGTTAACAAATTTATTGTTTATCGTCAAATTTGTGCTACAGACGGTTAAAGCTAAACACCATGAAAAGACTATACATGAAATGCCACAATAACTGACTCACAGCTTTGAGATTTTTTTCTTCATTCTGTGTTTGGACACTGGTTCTTTATTGTAGGACGGGAACGACAATATTGTTGTTATAATGGATTTATATCTATTCTTCATACGTAGTTTAGCTTTATTCAAATTGAAAAATTTACAGTGTATTTTTTTTAGTTTCCATTAAAGATTCATTTAAAGGCAATTTTAAAAGTCAAAAATCCATAAAAATGTAGCTCGATTTTTATTTTGTTAAATATGTTAAAAACAAACAAGAATTCGTGTGAACTGATGTTTTTTTTTAAAATAATTTATTTTTTAATGCAATTGCTTTAAAATAAATTTGAAAACAATAAGTTTAAAAATTAACACGGAAAAATATTCAATTAAATAAAAATTACAAGCAAAATGCATGATAACAGCCTTTATAATCTATCTCTTTAAATAATTTTCTGAATCGCATTACATTGCATTACAATTAATTTCTTTTGTTAGTTAACGTTAACCATTCCAAAAAATACGTTGTATTTAATTTTTAAATTCCTATAGTAAGGGAAATTGCATATGCATCTGGTTGTTGAATGAAGAAACAGATAAAAGTTCAATGTAAAAGCTATTACCACTTCCATAAACTTCAGAAATTTTATGTTTTCAACTTTTTGTAAAATCCTTTAGACTCATTATTCCTAAAATAGTGATATTAATGTTAATTAGTATCAATTACGATATCGAGTTTGATAAAATATCAAAAATTGAAAAAAATGATAAATTTCATCATATTTTTAAACCAATGTGAACTTTACTAATCTATACTAATGAAAACCGTTTGTTACATGGAAAAAAAACACATATTTAAACCATCTTGTTTTTTTAAACTACTATATTTGTTTTACATTTTGTATGGAAACAATACGTGAGTAAGATTCTTAGTACTACTTCAAAAAGAAAGCAGACTAAAATATTCTTTAAAAAAACACGCTTACTACATTTTAATAAATATTTTATTAACTCGTAATAAAAAACAGTTATATAGTTTAATTTCCTTAGATGCAGCTGCTTAAGTAATGTTTGTTTCTAGTTTAACAAAGTATTGTTTATATTTATGTTCAACAATCATCAGTTTTTTGCACGTGTTTCAAATTTTCTAAAATTTAAAATACAGAATCATTATTAAATATTTAATCAGTAATTCTGAAACTTCTGACGCGGCGTGTGCGAAATAGAATGGCATTGAATAATTTGAGTTACTTAGCGTCGAAAACAGTAAAGAATTTCCCTGAATGTGCAAGATTATTATTGAAATGTTTTTGAATTAGATTGAAACTAGGAAAATCATGAAGGACAAAAACACAATTCTTTAAGTAATCTTGCAATGACTGATTTCTTTTATTCATTTGCTAAAGTACAATAAGCTGACCCATCAAATTTGTCATTCTGCATGACCACACCCATTGACCATGTCAAAAATTTCCAACAAGACTTAAGGTCGTCAATGGATCTTTGTTTTAAAAAAAAAATCTTATAGTTATCGAGTTCTGATTTCGGTGCTCTACTGTATTTATTTTTACGTTCGTAAACATAAATTCGTTACATGTGCCGTTATTTTTGACAGTAGAATAAGTTACTTTTTTTCAAAAATCAAAACGAATTTAAAAATGTTGGGTAAGGTCAGTCAATTTAGATGTATAATTCTATTTAACATTATGATTTGATTATTAAAACAAAAAAATATCTTACAATGTATTACAAAAAAAAAAAAAATCTTTTAGCTTCAAACGGACTTAATTTCATTTTTAAAAATAACGACTCTTACGTTGTGAGAATACATTTGAATTGTTTACTTTACTCACTTGCATTGCTTACATTTATTTAAATTTGATTGAAAACATTGCTCTTAAGGGAGTTATTAACACCTAGATTTATTTCATTATCCTTATTAAGCTTTGTCTTGAAATCCGTATTTTTTTTGCTTTTTTAAGATTTAATGTAATTTAGGTGAGATAGAGAAAATTTGATTTTGTTAATAAAAGGCGATGGAATTCTAGATTGGAACCTGCTATAAATGCATTATTGTCTGGTTCATTGTTAAAAAATAAAAAAAAACATTTTAAGTACAAATTTAAGAGATTACGTAACGTAAAATACATGGACTTCATTTTACAGATACGAAAACTATTCATTGTAATTTTCAAAAAAATATTCATTCTAATACAGTTTCAGAGACTTTTTAAATTTTAAAATATATAGTAACTTTTCAAATTTTTCAAATTAATCTAAATGAGTGCAAAATGGTGAAGATCTTGGTACATAAATTTGACCATTATCTGGTGCATATATTCCTAAAACGCTTTTATTAAGGCAAACAAAAGCGAAGTCTCTCGTCTGCCGGCGCACACGCTGGCAAATAATTCTTTAACGGGCAGTCTAAGTAGACCAATTTCTGCGAATAAAAAGAATTATAAATTATGCCGGAAATAATCGTAAATGAAATTTTCGTTTTTTGCAAGATATTACATTTCGTTAAATCGATGCAAAATACAATTTCTTCATTTGGCGTAGTAATATATATATTAAATTTGTGCCTGTAAAATGCATGAGAAATTTTATATATTCATGTTACTGAATTTATTATAATATAATTTCCTTTTTGCTATATTTCAAAATAATATTTTGTTGTTTTTATGACAATCTTACACGAACAATTAGATATCAGTGCGATAGAGAAAGTTTGATAAGGTTTACAAGGTGCGCCAAGAATAAAATCGGCTATAAATATAATATTATATTGTTTATTATTTCCAAAATAAGAAACTGTATTTAAGCTTAAATTTTAAGAGATCACAAATATGTAATATAAAAAGCAATGATTTCAATACTGATACAAAATATTTTTCGTTCAAATTTTATTTTTCAGCATGACCATTTTTTCTATTGAAATCTTTGCATTTTACCTAACATAAAATAAATTCTTTCACAAAATAAATTTTGGGAAATTTTTATTCATAAAATGTGAAAAAAAGAACTTTCTTTTTAGGCAGCTTTAAGCTTAAATGATTTCTATTGCAAACACTGAAAAAAAGAATATTAATTAGAATTCTAAACATTATATTCCAGTTTAATTAGATTTCTACCATTATTACAGAATTAAGAATATAAATAAAATAAAAAAATTTTTAATTGTAATTTTCATACCATTAAAAAATCTTTTAACATTCTTTTCAAATGTTATATTCCAACATTATTTTCATTTATTTAGATTTCAGCTACCGTCAATAAAGAGTTAAGAAAATAGGTAAAATAAAAGATTTTTTAGTCATACTTTTATAATTCACTTTCACTTTTAAGTAAAAGTTAACATTATTCAAGTTGTATATTCACAGAAAACACATTAAAAAATAAAAAGGATATTTTCTTTTCTTATGTGTGATAAAAATATATTTTATGTTCGTTTAATCAAAACTTTATTTTTAAACTTTTTATACAAATTTGTTTCATTTGAAGTTGATATCAACAACAAATAAATTGCGTTATGAGTAAAAAAAAGGACTTTTTAGCGATGTTCAAAACTAAATATTAAATTTAAAAATGAAAAATTAAAGCCGATTTTAATCTGTTTCATCTCTATTTTTAAAACAACTATTGGTATCTAGTACATAAGGTTTTCTTTAAAATTTTATTATACACCATCTGGCCAGAAGTGTCCGGACAGCCAGTGGTAGGGATTTAAAAGCGTTCTGAGGCACATAATATGATGTTGGTTAAAAATACAGGGCAAATATTGCCCGAAATATTTCCTTAGAATTGGGAGTGCAGCATTATCCAAAGTGTCCACATACATCTCAGAGTTCATGTTTCCAACCACAGGAACTAATGAATCCAAGCCAAACCACGAGAAACACCCCCTCACCATTATGCTGCCACCACCACAACAACCGGATGTCCGGATACTTTTGGCCAGATAGTGTAAGATAATTGGCGGAAGTTGCAGATAGCTGTTGAAATAACACTGTCAAAAATATAGGACAGCTGCTGTTTAGCGAAAGAAATACACACGTCTGGGAAGACTCTCCAACGATTTCTGATAGGTGGCCATAGGAATTAACTTCCAGGCTTCCATCACAGCTGAAGTGAGTGCTTGCAGTGAGCATAGTCGATTCGGCTGACTACGCAATCTGCACTCTAATTCGTCCCAAAGGTGTTCTATGGGATTTAGATCGGGGCTCTGAGAAGACCAGTTCAGTTTTTGAACACCCATTTCGTCAAACCACGTCTGTACAAGCCTCGAGGTGTGAATGGAGCAGTTATCATGCTGGAAGAGAAATGGGCTTTCCCCAAAATATTGCCATAGAGTTGGGAGTGCAGCATTATCCAAAATGTCCACACACATCTCAGAGTTCATGTTTCCAACCACAGGAACTAATGGATCCAAGCCAAACCTCAAGAAATACCCCTTATGCTTCCAGCACCATAACAATCGGAGTTCATGTTTCCAACCGCAGGAACTAATGGATCCAAGCCAAATCTCGAGAAATACCCCTTATACTTCCAGCACCATAACAACCGGAGTTCATGTTTCCAACCACAGGAACTAATGGATCCAAGCCAAACCTCGATAAATACTCCACACCATTATGCTTCCACCACCATAACAACCGGAGTTCATGTTTCCAACCACAAGAAGTAATGAATCCAAGCCAAACCTCAAGAAACACCCCACACCATTATGCTTCCACCACCATAACAACCGGAGTTCATATTTCCAACCACAGGAACTAATGGATCCAAGCCAAACCTCACGAAATACCCCTTATTTTTCCAACGCCATAACAACCGGAGTTCATGTTTCCAACCACAGGAACTAATGAATCCATGCCAAACCTCAAAAAATACCCCTTATACTTCCAGCACCATAACAACTGGAGTTCATATTTCCAACCACAGGAACTAATGGATCCAAGCCAAACCTCAAGAAATTATGCTTCCAGCACCATAACAACCGGAGTTCATATTTCCAACCACAGGAACTAATGAATCCGAGCCAAACCTCTAGAAATACCCCTTATGCTTCCAGCACCATAACAACCGGAGTTCATATTTCCAACCACAGGAACTAATGGATCTAAGCCAAACCTCGAGAAATACCCCACACCATTATGCTTCCACCACCATAACAACCGGAGTTCATGTTTCCACCCACAGGAATTAATGGATCCAAGCCAAACCTCGAGAAATACCCCACACCATTATGCTTCCACCACCATAACAACCGGATGTCCGAATACTTTTGGCCAAATAGTGCAGATAACTGGCGAAAGTTGCAGATAGTGGTTGCATTAAACTTCCAACTGCTTTGCGACTTGACTTTAGCCAGATAAGTTGTTTGTAAGAAAATTAACCCAAAACTGGAAGGAATGTTAGATGCATAAGTTTTATCTCAACAGCTAATAAGTTCATATTGGTTTTACCAGCAGAGTTTTTTGTATAAAATTGTCTAATCAAATACACTCTAAGGAATTGGGTAAGACACTTCAAGCTAACTATAAAGCTGGAAAATTGCTACTGCAAAAATGTGACCATTAAATAAAAATATTTTTTATCATGCTTTGTTATTTATTTATTAAATTGCTATAAAATCGTTATTTATTTTTGAATTGCTATAATATCCAAAATAAATAAATAAATAAACTGCAACACTCGCCGTTTATTTCATTTTTTACTGCTTTATCTGTTGTTGGTCTTAACTTTGTTTTTGAAAATTATATTAAATGTATTTAGAAGTTTTTAGGCACTAAAACTTTAAAAAAAAAATTGAAAATCTGAGAAAATCATAAAATACCCATCAGCTAATGAAACTTTTAATAAATGGATTTTTATTGCAAATATGAAATAAAAAATCCAAACCAGACATTAGTTTGCTGAATGGCATTTTTATAATTATAATCTTTAATCCTTTTTTTTTTAAAAAAATATTGTTTTCCAAGTACTTAAAATCTTCCTCAAAACCTTCTTCCTTATAGATAATTTTGAAAAAACACTATCAGAAATATCCATCAGCTATTACTTATCTGAAGAAATCAAAAGACAAAAACAAAGATTTACAAGAGAGAAAAAAAGTCAGAGTTTTCTTCCGAATTTTTGACTGCTTTTACGGCTAAAAATAGCCAGATAAGTTGTTTGAAAAAAAGAATACACCAAAAATTGGATGGAAAATAGAAGAAGACCCAACAAAAAGTGTATAAAACAGTTAATACGTTCATCTTGGTTTTATCTTTAAAGTGTGTTTCAGAAGCCTTTTTTTTTGTCTATGCAAGGACACTCTAAGGAATAAGAGAAAAGTCGAGAAAATCTAAGCCTTTTTCGGCCCTTTTATTTTTCTGTTACTTCTCTTGGCGAGTTTTTGCTTAAGGAGGAATAAAATCAATAAGACATCTTGAGAAAGGTATTTTTAAAGAAGAGAGAGATATTATTGGCAGACGAAAGCAGTGGCACAATTTTTATTCTCATTTATTCTCACGCATAGCTTAAGAGCATTTTTTTGGAATGGCTTTTAAGAATCACTCTTATTTATTAGTATGTCTTTTCAATCTGTAAAAATTAGCATTAAAGTTGTTACAATTTAGGATATTTCACATGTCTGATGCAAATAAAATGGTTTAAATTTGAATACTAAGAAATACAATAAGGCATTTTTAACCTGTTCGTTAGTAAACAAAGTCAATAAATGCATTTTTTTTTGCAGAATTTTGAATTATTTTTGATTATTATTTTTTTCTAACGATTATATTCTATTAACTCCAGGTGGAGTTTTTTTAATATAATTCGTAAAATGATTTTGCTACTTTTTATATTGATGGACAAAATGAGATGCGCGGAGAAGACAACACTTTGGTCATATTAGGTCAATTATGAAAATTCAAAATTTGTGATTGACCTGATTAAGAATAATGAATTGATGAAGCTCAAATAAGCACTTCTATATGTGCCACAAAACATTTTGTTTCGAAAGGTATTTTATTATCTTTAGATCTTTGATATATTAATTTACCATGAGCCATATATTTGTCGACATTATCTATTATCTCGATAATTCTAATTTTATTTAAAACGTTATGACTTACCATATCGGTTGTCCTCAAAATGACCAACGGTTTGAAGAATGAATAAAATAGGAATTGGGAGAAAAATAAATGTACTGTTTGCTGTACTGTCTATTTAGGCAATTATACATTAATTCTTAAAAAATTTTAAAACTAGAAACAAAATTTCTGAACAGATGGCACTGTTAGCTAAAAAATATAAAATAATATTTTTTTCTGCATACGTGGCTATAGTCCAACTGAACTATTTGACCCGTTTCTGTTAATTTTATCCTCACATAAATGTAGCTTTAAATGGCGTTTATTAAGAAAACATTGTTTTACTGTTTTCTCTGTTTGCAGTGCCATCTGTTGATGATTTTTATAATTATTTTTTTTAACTTACAACTGAGAAAAACTAAGCTACTCAAGAAGAATGCAGTAAATTGTACATTTCTCTCTTTTCCACTGTTTTTTGTATTTGTTTTTTTATTTGTTTATGAGTTTTTGGGCGGCATGTAGAAAAGTTTATTTCGAAACACAACTGTTACAATATTTTCCGAACATAAAAGAAGAAATAAACGCGAAACTGGAATTTCAGTTTCACCAAAAGAAATAAAGCACAGCTATTTATCGCCTTTGTGATATGTCTTCGATCCGGCTACTGTGATTTATGCAATTTAATAATAAACAGATCCTCTAAGAAGAATGAGGGGTGTTACGGGTGGTATAAATTATTCTTATAGGGGGGTGGCTGAGTGTAGGCATTGCTAAAGGCAAGTCTTATCACGGTATGAAAGAATGTATTATATTTATAACACGTGATTTATATGACTGAAGAGCAATATGTTCTGAGACATGAAAACTTTCGATATTTCTTCTTGTTCGCAATATGAGATGAAATATAAATTGCTCTATTCTTAGAGAAAGGAAATAAATGATGACAGAATACATGCTTAAAGTCAATGTACCATTGCGTGATGAACTCTGGGCAATAAGATTATAAAATTGCTTAAAAAGCGTGTACAAGATTTTTTAAAACTTCCTTTGTAATACTTTTCTGATGTATATATTGGGAAACAGAAAAGCAGTTGAAAATTTATAGACTATAAATTATTGTATTTACTAGAGATTGATACGTCAATTTGATGGAAAATTTTGAAATTACGTTAATTCATGTTGTCAAAAATGTGTAAGGAGGAATTACATCAAATATTATTTACTTCAAGTCATTTCGTACAATAATTTTAAGCATGCATGCGTACTTATAGTTCTTTAGTGTAACTGTTGACAATGTCAAAATAAAACAAAAAAAAAGGAATGAATATAGATTAAAAGAAAAGTGTTAAGAGTGAGCAATAAAAAAGCTTTATGCTCTATGAAATTCAACCAATGTTTTAATAGACCATAACATTTAGCATAAGTCAAACCACTAAAAATAATTCCTAAAATCAAATATTATATAACGCAATAGTTTTATTTTATTTTATATTATAACCGTCGTTCAAAAGTCGACCTAAATTTTTGGGTTTACGACTACTAATGTTCAACTCCGTAGCCTTGCAATTTTGAAGAAGACAAAAGAACTCCTGGATCAAGTATTGGGAGAAATTTGCCTTCGTGGAGAACTTATTGATGGAAAACGCATTTGCGTTTCATGGAGAGAAAAACCACGAAAACCTTACATGGTTAGCCTGAGGGAAAGGGGACTCTAACCCATGATCCATTTTCCTTTGAAGGTATTTTACGTCAGCATTGTAGTAGGCGCGAGACGGGTGCGGAATTCGAATAGATCAGCCATCGCTGGGATTCGAACCAGATTCACCTAATTGGACTGTGAACGTTCTGTCTTCTGAACCAATATGACTCAAACGCCATCATTTGTAAGTTTATTTTAAATGAAGCTTCTAACTGTTCTGTAATTTTATATTTTTCTTACACGATAACATCACTTATCACAAACTTCTTTTTAGCAGGCGTTGCATAGAAGGTGGTGACACTAAATTAGACCAATAAAAATAAAATGACAGGTTAAACAACGGAAATTACAAACTAATCATTTCTATGCAGCCATACAACAGAAAGAGAGATTTTAATTTTAAAAAGTGTCATATATATCTGAATAAAGATTAAGGGACTAAAGCAAATATGAATAATAAAGTTTATAAACTAAATTGAGAAAAAAAAATTAAGAATCGATTTTGGCAAATAGAAGTATTTGAACAAAAGGAGACTCGGTAGTCGTTGTTCTATTGTATTAGTAATCCATGCACGTGATTAATTTTAAATCCATTCCACATTCGAATTTTAGGTAGGTATTCTATTTCTTAATTAAACAGTGAACAATTTACTTTATTCTTATCTTCTTTTGAATTCGTTACATAGTAAAATTTTACGTCTGATAAAATTTTTTCTTGAATCTTCTAAAGTGTCCAACAATGTCTTTTTCGTGAAAGACAAATACCTTATTCATAAGCTTCTAATCGTTAGCAATTATCATTAACATTCTTCTAGAACGCTGTGCTAATTACTAATAATCGCACATCATTAGCTGGACCATAAGCATCATCTAAGTAGGTGGGGCATAACGACTTCATTCCGTTAGTACACATCTAAGACATTGTTCATTTTTTTTTAAAATCTTGTAACAATGTTCTTTTTGATCTTGTTATACCTTATCTCGAAATTCAGCCTAAATGGCTTTTAGGGAAGTTCTTGAAATCAAGGAGTTCGTTCACATTTTATTGATTTAACTCTGTAGGGTTTTTGGGTTTTGTTGCTGTTCTTAAATGCTTTATCATCTTTAAGATGGAACAGTCAAGTACGGGATTTTCGAGGAGAATGGCTTAAGGAAAAAGGAGGTAGTTTATGTGGTATATTAAGATTATATCATAGCATTAAGATTGTATGCTTTAATGGTTAGTTGAACGTTAGAAAATAAGGAATATTAACTTTTCCTGAAGTTTGTTTTGTGTATCAAAACGCTTGTAAAGTGTTACAAACATAAAATGCTTTAAATTAAATATCTAAGCCATTAAAGAGCTTTATGTATTCTGAAGGTTTTAATAAGGAAAAAGTTTTACTTTATAAGAAAGAAATGCTTTTAAATAATAGCATTTCATTAAGATAGTCTCAGTACAATAATATGTGATAAAATAATAATAATTGTTAATTCTTTGAAGGCAAGAGTAAAAAAAGGGAAAAAAAACTTAGCAATATCAAATTTTAGATCAATAGCCATTGAGGTTTTCAAGTTTCAACATAATATAATTACTAAAAATATGATAAGAGTGATCACCAAGATAAAAAGCTGAAATTTTAAAATAGCGTTTTATTTAATGCTACTCAGTTTAATATTTAAAATAAATTTAACAAATAAACAAACAAATAACAAATAGAGAAATAAATAACAAATAACGAAATAAATAACAAATAAACAATAACAAACAATAACGAAATCTTTAACATATAAATATAACTCTACGAGCAGTAAAAATAACATTGAAATTTAACATTTTTAAAAACACGAATTTGATAACATTTCAATGGAAGTTTTGGATTTTATTAAAATATAAAACCTAAAAAAATGTCTAGAAGCTGAAAATAAATATATGATTATTATTGAACATATTTTTTCATATGTTCTAATCAACAAATTCAATTTTAAATCTTTTAGTAATAGCGAATGTATCTATAATATTTTTCAACTTTTTAATAATATAATAATAATAATAGGGAAGGAAAGGAAATACTAAAAATAAAATTAAATGTGACTTAAAAGATTTTATTAATGAATGCATCAATAGTTATGATCAACCTACTGCAATTAAATCTAATAAAACTAAAATTTTTAGGATTGTATTTAATTGACTTAACAAACCTTCAAATTATTTGAAATTAGATCAAATAAAATTTAATTGAAAACAAGCTATCTCAAACTTTTTAAACCTAGTTGAAAACCTAGCTAAGTACCGATTTAAAAAATAATTATAAATGCAAGGATTTACCTGAACCAGACTATTTAATTCTAGAGCTAGCAAATAAGATTTTTAATAAACTTGAGTTAAACGTAATTCTTAATAAAAGTAAAAACCTTCTCTCCATTCAACTAAATTGCAAGCCCATTTTTAGATATAAAGAAATTTAATTTGTTATTATACGGATTTAGCCACAGATAATTTGAGTTATCTCTGCAAATGTGATGAATATAAAATCACTATTTTTTTGTTACCTTTCATAATCATGTTGTTACATCATGTTTTGATAATCATTGAAAAATAATAAAATTAAAAAATTTATTTCCTGAAGTTCTAAATTTAGATAATAATTTCCTACTTCTAAAAATGAGGTTACTTCTATTTTTATTAAAAATCTTTGTTAATTTTTAAAAAAAATCATCATATAAACATAATTTTTCCGTTAAAGATCTTTAGGAATGGAGAAGAAGCATCACTAAAGATTTCAAAATTAATAGCAAAGAAAAAAACAAATTAATTTTTCACAAAAATTTCAATTTTCAAGAAAATTAGGAAGTTAAAATAATTCTAAAAATTTTCTCATTACTACTGTTGATAAAGCTAGTAATAGCTCCGCTATTATTTGAAAACATTTTATACATACTTTACAATGAACTTAAAAACAATATTACATACAAGAAACACAATACCAGCAGTGACATTATTATTAATAAAATTAGTGCTATCTAAAAAATACATAAAATTAAAACCAAATGTTATTAACAATTTCTCTTTTCTTTTTCGAATCCAAAATTTCATAAAACCTCAACTAAATTTAGACTTCATTGTCAGTGGAGTAAATAGTCACATAAAAAAAATAGGTATTTACTTTGAAAATATTCTTAAAAAGGTATGCAATAAAATAGGCAAGCATTCTAAAAATAATAATCACATAAATTGGAATATTTAAAATAGTGTACAGGTTTTAAAAATACTACCATCTTTAAATATTATTAATTCTCTATGCTGTTTTAATTTCGAAAACTTATATTCTTACCTTCTGACTAATAAAATTCTTGATGACCTTCTTCAAATTTATTGCCTATTTAATCTCAATGATGTAGAGAGCTGAAAATTTCTCTTTCATATTAACCTCAACAACAATTATATTCTATTTAATGACTGTCTTTTTCAACACATTAATGTCATCCCCATGGAAAATAATTTTAGTACTAATGTTCGCAATATTCTTCTTTTTCCTGAAGAGCATAGATCTGTTAAATCATTTGATAATTCTCCTACTAATTCCTTCTTTCTTAGATTTATTGATGTTCTTTTGGTTATTAATTTGGATGAAATTTATTTCCTATTTGAAATTTATTTGAATTTTTTTTCCTATTACTAAACAAATTTATCCAGGTAAATTAATTCGTAACAAAACTAATATCTGATATCTTTCAGCAAATTTTCTAGATTTATCTCTTAAAATTAATGAAGATCGAAAAATTACACTAAAATTTTTCACAAAAGAAATGATTATAACTCTCTAATTTAAAAGAGTATCAATTTTAATTCCAACTAAGCCAATAAATGTTTTTCTAATATTATAACCAATCAGATTCTTAGGTTTTACAAGAATTATTCAAATTATAAAAGAGTTTTTAAAAAGAGAATAAATTTATAACAGATTTAATTAATAACCAATTTTCATATTTTATTTTAATAAAAAATTAATAAAAAATTTCACTTTAATTAATTAAACATTTCACTTTAATAAAATTTTAAACCATTTAGAACACTAATTTATTTTTTCTGAATATAAGATTAGCTCTGATTTAATTTTAAGACATGAACTAATTATGATAAGCTATTCCTAAATCCACTGAACGGAATAATTTGTTGTTAGACCTTTTATCAATTAATTTATCAAGTGAACTTCTAAATTATAGCCTTTATATAATAATTTTAATTTTAATTGTCCAGTGAAATAAAAGTTTTTCTTAATAAGTATGAATGGGGCTTTGACCTATAAACGGACTCTCTCTATGAATACTAGTAATACGCGTATGCAGACTTTACTGTTACAAAAATGTATGAATGAAAGATAAAGTCTATAAACGGTTTATTATAGATGTATGTAGGCTCTGAGTTATAAACAGTCACTGTAAGAGTTGAATAATTAAATTTTTGGTGCGTAAAAAAGTAAAAGTAAAGTTATTTGTGTAATTGTAATTAATAGATTGAACTAATTTGGTATATGTACTAATAATTGGATATAGTCATGATTAAAAATAGTAAGATGATTGATATAATAATTAAATTAAGGCCGAAATATATAAAAGGGGTAATTATCAAATTAAGGGGGATGTGATCGTTAAGGAAAGTGGTAGTACAATGCTAATGTGGGATAACAATAACCCAATAGGTTCAAAGGGTCACAAAGTGTGAGGTTTGAACAAATTGGATAAATTGGTATCACCAAATTTAGAATAAGGGTGAAAACTAAGAAAATTAAAGATTAATGATAAATACGATAAAGTCATGCTATATCCAAACAATATATATGATTTAAACAGTAAGCTGATGTTTTCAATAAGAAAAACTAATAAATTCACATATATGCATGC
>NC_092205.1:14475321-14487241 GCF_043381705.1 Parasteatoda tepidariorum
ATCACACAAAACTTTCTGTTCAACTAAACATTTATTTCTGTAAAACTACTTATTTTGATTATTGCGTAACAAACAAGCAATATGATTCCAACACATTATATGGCACAGGAAAAATATATCTTTTAAAAGGAAATGGGTGACAAGAGAATTTAAAGAAACCAAAGGCGTCAGGCATGAAGTTAAATATAAAAGAACGATTAATTTAACCGTTAAAGTAAATATGAAAAGAAAACTTAAATTTGAGAGGGCTTTTAATGTTAAAGAAAATTAAAGGTATAACATGTTGATTTTAAAATTTTACAGAAATTGATTACAGTTATGGATTTAATTTAAAATAAAGGTTAAGAAAAAAAATGTAAAAAGAAATCCCTCGATACGGACCGAAGTCCGCATCTCGGAAAAAAAAAGGGACCAGCCAGAAGGCTCGAGAGAAAGAGAATGTCTTCAAAAAGTGATATAAAAATTCCTTAACTGGGGTAGGCCAGAAAAACTACGACCAATTAAGTTTAAAGAGGCGGAGAGTTTGAAATTTAAAGTAAAGGGATTGGCCAGTTAGCCCCCCTAAAATTAAAAGAGGAAAAAGAAAGGCGTGAATAGAGGGGTTGGTTGACTTTCCCCACAGGAAGTGCGATGACCGCAACAACCGTGAGTAAGGTCAACAAGAAAGTTAAAAATAAAATTGCCAAATTAAAAAAAAGGAATAACGTTTAAAGAAAAATTAAAGCATAGGTAAAATTAGATATTAATTTGTCACTTTACATTAAGTGTAAATGTGACAGTCACCCTATGACAGAAATGAAACAAATAAAAAGGTTTATTATTAGCTTACGTTTGAAAGTAAAACTCTATAAATATTACTTATTTGAAGGTTTTTTTAATGATTTTACAATGCAAATGCCTTTTTTAGTGCTTTTATTTACTTCATTACCTATAATGGCTTTTTTGCTCAATTAAATTTTTGAATTATTTTTATTTTTAAAGCTTTTTTTTTCATGGATGACCGAACTGAAATAGCATTTGCTTTATATTTTTTACCAATTATTTTATATGATAAAGCTAAAAGCACGTTCATTATATTTTTCCTTCTTAGCTATTTTTGCTAACTTCTAGACTAGCACATCTAATTTTGAGAACCTTAAAGTTCTTCCATCCTTTTTTTTACTATTTTTCTAATTATATTATGTTTACATATACACACACACAGACGCACACCCACACATATATATAGCGTCGCTGCCGAGTGGAAGGATAAAAACAGATCTTAGGCAGGGAAAGAGGGTATAAAATTTATTTATTTATTATTAGAGTGAGAACAGCTATAAAAGTGTACACGAATTCGTTGTGCTCTTCAATATAAGTTAGGAAAAATCTTGCAAAGTAAATCTGTAAAATACTTCGTTTTAGGGTATAAGGGAAATATAAGTAATTGTAATTGGTTCATCATACAGGTAGCACGATTCTCACAAAGAACAAAGGGAAAAATGCTTTACTTTCAATTAATGCATACTTGAGCCAAAAATATTTTAAAGGACAGGATGTGAATTTAAAAGAGAATGAAAGCGTTTCATTTTGAATAATAAATTAAGAAAGGGATTTACAGAAAAGGTATAATATACTCATTTTTTATTTTATACTCATTTATTATGTACTCATTTTTTCTGAAAGAACAATAGTAAAAATAACGCCATTTATTTATTCATTTAGAGAACTTTAGCTAATTTCTTTATTTCTTTCGTATTATTTCTCTTTTTAATACCATAGGGATTCCTTCTAATCTTGAATTCTGAAATGGTTATTTCGAGATGAAAGCTTTCTATGCTCCGAACATAATTACATGGAGGATAATGTCTATTAATAGAATTTTTCCTTTGTTTATTTTCCAGAAATCCTGAAACAAACATGAAGGATTCACAACAAAACAAATATCTATGGAGCTAAATTAATTTGATGATTTCATGAAACGCTAATTAACTTACAAGGAAACTCAACACAAGAAATATCAGTGCTTATTCTATAGGTAGCTTGAACTTATTAAATTTCCCTGGATGCTTCAGTTTGTTTTAAATTCATGAGAATGTAGCATTTCCTGTCACTGATTATATTTATGCAGTGATGATGCTTATTCTGTCCAGGTTTTGCTTAATTTAGTTTATAAACGTAGTCGCTGACTCTGACGAGATCCTCAAATATTGACTAAAGGGATTTTCAGTATGATCATTTTATTAATCATAAGTTGGCTTGATGAGCCGAACAAAGTGTTGATCGTATGACGCAAACTAAAATTTTTCTATTGTGGTTTTGTTTTTGAAATTTAAATAATGATTTTTTAAAATAATTTGAATTAATTTTTGTATTTAAAAATAGTTATTTATTTAAAAAAAGAAATTGTTTAATACTTAGATAGTTAATTTCATTATTACATAAATGTTTGTTCTTACCTCCCCCCCCCAAAAAAAAAATAATAATTCTCTCAAACATTTAGTGTTTTCAGCTACAGTTATCGTTACGATTTTTAGCAATTTCTCATTTTATTCGGGTGTCTCACTGTTTTTATCACGTTTTATCACCTTTTATCCTGCCGAATTTTAATTGTCTACTCAGTTTTTGTTTTGATGTTGTGATTGTTTTAACTCGACTTTTGTACTTTTTAGGCTGTTTTAACCTTGAATTTTAACCAATTTTCTTGTTCTTAGCATTCCTTTTTTTATTGTAATTTTTAATTGTTTTAATTTTGACATTTTGACTTCTTTTATTTTTAACCAATTCTCTAATTGGCTTTGACTATTTTAGATTTTATAAGCCCTTTTGATTTTCACTTTTTCTGATTTTACAAGCCCTTTTGGCTTTTGATTTTATAACTTACTTGATTTTATTGTTCTCTTAGATTTACCTATCTCAGCACCTTTTAAGTCTTTTTTTCTCATTTTTAAAATCATCTTTTATACTTGATTGTCTTATACTGGTGTTTTATATCCCCTTGCATGATTTTACTTTTCTATGGTTTATTTACTATGGGTTTAATTTTGTAGTTGCCTCCAAACCACTTTTAGTGGTGAATTATTGTGCAACCTATTTGCTTCTACCATTGCCTATTTGTTGTGGTTTGTTTGTTGCCTATTATGTTGTGAAACTTAATCTTTCATTAATTGTGAATTTAAAGATTACGTCGTATGCCCCATTAAAGGCAGGTCGGTTATTTTATTTTATATATTTTATCCTTACGATTTCCCAAAAAACTAATTCAATAAATTTTTCATACGGATGCTTAAAAGCAATATTAGTATTAAACCCGTCTATTTTTCTTTTTTGTTCCAATTTACGATGGTTACAGAAGAACTCTCTCATTGCAGATTTATTTTTTCTACAAGCTTAACATAATATTTAAGCATTTGAACTAAATACTAACTTTTCAAAATTTTAATTCTATTGTATTCCCCATAACTTTTATGCCAGTAATAATACTTAATTTCTGAATGGGCTCATTCTGATAGCGGTCAATAGACGTGCAATGATAATTTTTAATACTGACATAAAAGTGCACGAATATTTTATCAGTTATATTTTGAATTTCAGAAGCTTTTTGGCTGCTTACACACTCAGTTTAAAGCCAAAAACTCAATAATTATCCTCAAATGCGTAATTTCAACAAAATGTTTTCAATCAGTTTATTTTTTATGATTTACGTTTTTAAGTAAAAACAAATGTCAAATTAATTTTGATTTTCCCTGCGTGAGTCATTTAGCGTGAAAATTTAATATGTATTTGACGTTTTAAAATCAGGATACATTTTGATTCTTTATTGTGGTGACATCTAAAACAGAAAGTAATGAAGAAGGCATTATCGAATTTGTCTCTTTCTCACAGGGAAAAGATGTGCTGAAGGGTCCGTGAAAGGCAAACAAAACCTGTCTTTTGTTTGACTTTCCAATAATAAAATTTCAAATCTGTACTTTCGAGCAGAAACGAAGCTGCATGGCAGCTTCCATGATTAAAAGCTTTCAAACTAATTACGGAGTTGTTTAAGTGTGTTGTATATCGTATTCTCCATTTGTTTTACAATCCACTCTTAGTTTCAAGTTACTTTTCCTGGAAAACACACACTTGAATGAATATAAGTAGCAAAGGAACTGATGTTCACCTCGTTTTGTCTTAACTTTATATTCGTTAATACTGTATGAAAAGCTGTTGACTTACTCTAAAAAAAATTGGGGCATTAATGTTTAGTATATCTTCAGTTTGCAATTTAAAATAAGAGTTTATTTTCAAAGCAAAATAATTTGTAATCCTAAATTTATGAGCTAGTATTCTGAAGAGGATGTCATACCTCGGAGAAAAATTTTCATTGCAAATTCTTTTTCTCCTTCATTACTTATTTAAAATTTAAAGTGCAGAAAAAGTGATTTCACACAAACTTGGACTAAGCCATGAAGTTTTAAATATTGACAAGAAAATTTTAAACTATACAAATGAAAATTTTAAAATCTATAAATGAAATTAAATTATGAGATGATAAATTAGGATTATACAACGGAGAAGTTCTCTTCTAATAATTTGTTTGTATTTTAATATTTTTAATTATTTTTTTTCAGCAATTGAAACTTCATGACAACTCTAGGTGTGCTTGAACTTATTTTTTCCTTCTTTTAAATTTTAAATTAGCAATGAAGAAGAAAGAAAATTTGCGACGAAATCTTTTTCCCATAGTATGGCATCCTCTTAACAAGATGGATCATAGATGAGTAGTGGAAAGACAGTAAAACTTATTATAAGTTATGCGACACATAATTGTTGTTGTAGTTCATTTACGTCGCACTAGAGTTGCACAATGGGCTATTGGCGACGGTCTGGGCAACATCCCTGAGGATGGTCCGAAGACATGCCATCACAATTTTGATCCTCTGCAGAGGGGATGGCACTCCCGCTTCGGTAGCCCGACGACCTGCACGCGAAGTCGAGCACTTTACGGTAGCACAGTTTAACGAGGACCAATACCGCACACCCTCGGTCCCTACGCAGACTGATCCAGGTGGTCACCCACTCGCACACTGACCGCAGCCAGTGATGCTTGACTTCGGTGATCTGATGGGAACCGTCTCTTAACGATCAGTCCACTGCGGGACATCACATAATTGAAAAGCGCCATCGAGTGGCTAAAATATTAAACATTCAATTGGAAGATTACTCGTAAAATGTTTTATGTGGTTAAGCAAAATAATATTAACATTGTTGAACATAAAATTGAATCGTTGAATTGCAGTATAAGATATCATTAATTTTCAAATATATAAACAAAAGGCTTTTTTTTAAAAATTTCATAAATTTTCCTGGTGTTTCAGTATACGAAGTTTTAAACTGATAGATTTGTATTAGATTCTGGCAAACTAGCGTGGAAAATGCAAAGAAAAATCAGTACTTACCGATCAGTACTCTTAATACTTAAACGATAATATCAGTACCTTGGACCATTATATCATTACATTTGTTAGACTTAACGCCTAACAAAAGTTGATAAAAGTCCTTGGTTGAAAAAAATGGAAGCATTTTTCCTTTCAAGTTCACCATATTATCGTGCTTAAGGAAGATTAGTTTGCCTATAATATTCAATTTCAACTTAGTACTGGGTTAAGGTTACACCAAATTTGAACGATGCTATGGATCAGGTAATTTTAGTTTGCGTTGTTCTAATGAAATTACATTAAATTTATTACATCAAGTTTAAAAATTGCTTAATGCTGAATAAATTTTTTTAATTTGAAATTAATCATTCTTGAATAAAAAAAACAGCACACTATCACAATGCAAAAATTACTATCTATTTTTCTGATAAAAAGTAGCGTAGAATATTTCCAAAACATACAAACGAACAAAACAATTTACCTGCTTCTTAATTAAATTACATTTTTTTTTATGCTCCGGTATAATAGCGAAATATTAGAAATTATATTCCTTTTGAGCTTTATTACAAACTCAGTTTTTGATTGGATTTGAGAAAAAAAAACTAATTCCAAAGAAAAACAGTGCCAATGCATCATGAGGTAGATTCAATAGAGGACTTAAACCAGTGTAACTTAAATACTCCAGTAACAGATTCCTTTTTAAGCTGGTTACAAATTGATTGAATTTCGGTGCTTCGTTTATTTTCCTCCCTCTTTTTCAGCAAGTATTCCTCCTGATCACATTTTTTGTTCAATTTTTTTTCCTCTTTTGCTTTCTATGCGGCTGAAAATGTGGCCTAAAGCTGAAACCTTTTAAAAGGAAAAATGGCGATAAGAAGTGGAAAAGTAACAAAAACTTAGGTGGAGGCTTTTCGCCAGGTTTTCAACAATAGAATATTTTAATCGATTGATGTAAGTGGTACTGGTGATCTCTTCACTGTTTAAGACAAAGGGAAATAACAACTCACCCTGTTCTTTGCTATGTGATAATTAATTGAGTTTTTTCCCCTCGAAGAATATGTCCTTTCTTGAGGTGAAATGATTAATAAGTCCTACGTAACTCAATTCCAAGATTTCGTCGAAGCTGATTGATTAAATTACTCTCATATAAATGATTGAGAGCAATTTCGTTATTGGTAATTACAATGAGAAAGATTACATAATCATTCTTTCAAGTAAATAATCAGAATTGTTGAATTGAAATGACCCTGCATGTAAAGTTTCGTTGCCATACATTTCCTTTAATAAGGTTTTGATATTATTGTATGTCATTTAATGCATGTTTACCAGCTATGTTCACTGTTTTATCCGTATTATGTATTATTTTATTTACATTATGCTTTATTTCCTTTGCTTTCTGTATTGTTTTATTGCTATTTCTATATTGTTAAATCGGCACAATAATTTGAAATATCACCAAATATAGGTATAGAGGAAAATTAACACACATTAAAAAATTTTTTGATAGCGATTTCTAGGTATTTCTTTTAAATGTGTGAGATTTATTCGCTTATTCAGCATTATTTTATGTGGATGTTAAAACTTGCCAATAACTTGCTGGTGGCTTGGTAATCTGATTATGTTTCGCTTTTTTTACTATTTGCGAAATATTTCATTTTGGTGATTTCATTGATATTGATTGTATTATCACTTCGTCAAATAAACAACTCAGAATAGCTTTGTGTTGAAATACTATCATACTTGGAACGTTTTGAATGGGACAAATGCATCCTAAACTTGAAAAAAAAAGAGCTTTTTTATAGCTTTTTTAAAGCGTTCTATGCTATTTTAGGCATTATTTGCTTTGTGTACTATAGCCAGGAAAGCCTGGTTGGTAAGGTATTTGCTGATGTGCGTGAGAATGGGGTTCAAATCCCGTCGAAAGAAGAATCCCCGTGTATTAAATGGCGACTGGTGCACGTTAAATCTGTATCACAAAGTCCTCCCCAAGATCACATAACAAATCAATATCCGTGGGGTTACAGAATTGGAGATCGATTGTTCCATGGTTCAGGTCAAAATTACGATCCATGGATGAATGAATAGAGTATGATTAAGTCCTTCCTTTAAAATGGGTTATAACGTGTGTGTGCCTGTAGTTGTATTCTTGGCCATAGATGGCCCCACAGAAAAAGCAAGAAACGCGCCCTCTGCCTTAAAAATTTAATTGATTTCAAGCAGGCTTGATGATTGGCAAGTGGCAAACGTAACAACAACATATGCTACTTTATTTGGATTATGTATTATTTTCTTGGATTTTTTACTGTTTCTTAGCATCATCTCGCATTTTTTGGATAATAATATTCGGACACAAAACTGGTTTAACTGTTCAAAGTATTAACGAACGCATAAAAATGTTGAGACAGATCAATACAGTTTTAAGAAAGCAAATTGTAGGCATTTTTTTTTTAAATATAAAATTTTCTTTAATAATTTATATGGATATTTTATGCATTTATATGAACATTTTTATGTCAATATTAAATTAAAATAAACTCAGTAGTGCAAGAGTCCATGAAGGGACAAAGCGTCCATCCCATTTTTCTTGACCTTAGGCTCTTGCATGCAGAAGCAGATGTTCCGGTTGGGTGGACCCGAACATGAAACCCTCTGTCTTTAGTTCTTAAGCATGGTGGATACTCATTTTATTGACTCACTGATGGGAAGAAGGACTGATTCAATCGTGACGTTTAGAGGATAGAACCCCGGACCTGTGACTCAGAATCTGAAAACGCTAACATTCGTCAATCGAGCGTCATGTATATACTAAGGATTGCATACTTTATTGTAGTCAGTTTTATTTTCAAAGTTTTATAATAATTTGTTAAAATAATTTACTTATATCTTCTTATAGGTAATATGTTAATTTCTTTCAGAATTATTGCTATGTTGAGTCTTATTCGGAATTATTGCAATGTTACCCTGTATGAAAAATGCATGATCGCCTATCTTGAATTTATTAAGTGATTTATTTTTTGGCATTTATTGTATAATTGGGTGGGTGTATTATTTCATTAGAATTCGTTTCAAAATTTTAATGTATAAGATAGATTTAGAGGACCAGAATATCACTGAATATATAGAGATTGAAAATCTTTATATTGGGACAAATTAAAAGTGATGTTTATAATTTTTCTATTTTAGTTAAAAATAATAGTTATAATTTATTATACAAAATTGTTTATTTATTCAAATTTTTTTTTGGCGTGACTGCTAGTGACGTCAAAAAGTACATGCCAAACACCGTATAAACCTTGTATGTCACTTTGTCACTAATGATTTCATCTCAAATGAACAAGTAACTATTATTTCAAGAAAATATCTCCGCTCGGCATTTTAGAAACAGTTCTAACGCTATATGATTGTATATATCTTTATGATTGTATATATGATTGTATATATATTTAAGCAGGAAACTAACTTTCATGACACTGATATGTCATAAATTATGTACAAATCTATTTGCACAATTTTTATTGGTTATTTTTAAATACAAGATAAACGTAATTGCTTAAAAAGTTTCTGTAGAGGTCTTAGTGGGACATCTCGAAATCGTTTTTAAAAATTGTATTTGGCCTACCATTTGAGACAATTATATTTTTTCAACAGAAAAATTAGATTCCGGCATTTAATTTAGCAATTCAGGAAAATATATTTTCGTGTAAATAATGTTAAACAAATATGATGATAAATTAAACCCTTTCTATGTAGCTGCATTGCCCTGGACGAAACTAAAAGAACGAGCATTCTCAAATTAAAACTATCTGACCTTCTCCTGTCAAAAGGCGAAACGGTCCCGGACATTTCATAGCTCAAACCGCCGGACTGTGACACACCAACCACCTATCATTTTACTGCCCGTTATTCGAATCTGGAAATATAACTCCAATTTCCGATTCACTGCTAGTTCCGTCCATTATCAATCAGGCGCCTGTGCCCGATTCAATTCGGTTAATCCGCTATTGTGATACCCGCGGACTCACACGCCTCATTTAACACACCCAAGGTCTACTCCCACAACTAACTGATGAATTGTCACTGCGTGTGGAAGACTGCTACACGGGAACACGTACGGGGTATTCATCAAGAGTGGTGGGACTGTGATGGTATGGGGTTAAGGGAGAGTTTTTTTTTTCTTTTCCGGAATTATTATTTAGGGTGTGATTAGGGTGTATGGAGTAGTTAATGATCTGAAGTGATGAACTGTTTCAGTTATTTGGGAAATGTTCCGCATTTTCATAATCGTGATTTCATCCTCTTTATTTTTTGTTTAAAAAAAGGAGAGGTATATTTCATATAAATGAGCTGAAACGCGAGGATGAATTATTTATTGCCCTGGAAAGTTATTTTTGTTTGTAAAACACAACATTTTTTATGTAATTATCGGGGTCTTTTCTGGACATTAAAACCGTAATATTGCAATTTTAATTACTTTTAAAGGATGTAAAAATAAATATTGTTTGTGCAAATATTATATAAAATTGATTCAGAAATTTATTTTTGAAACAAGTAAAATTGCTAGGGGAAAAAGTATCCATAAAGTGTGATGTTTGAGTAAAAGTTTATTGTGTTTCTTGGGTGAGTGGCATGATTAACTGTAGATTCAACTAATCTCACATAGAATATGAATAATTAAAAAATTTAATTAGAAAAATAAAAGTTGGAGTATTGTTGACACAAGAATCACCATCTGCATTATTCCAAGTTGTAATGTAAGATGAATTTCAGGCTTCAGTTCGCACTTTACTGCTGTGCCTATTATTAATTCGAGCTGATATAATTCCACAGACTATTTTCGGTGATACGATTGAATCTATGTTTGATGCAATAGTTTGTTTGTAGATGACACACAACCAATACGAATATTCCATAAACTTCGGAATGTCCTGCAGCATGACGTCCGTGACATGATTAGTTTATTCATTCTGGGTTAGTTGGTCACATTGGCAGAGATTCATTCTTAGCTTGCTGATTAACCCCTTAACGATCGGATAATTTTCAAGAAAATGGTCATAAAAGTGCCTATTTTGCCAAATACACGTATTTGATTAGTGCTGACATCTAGTTTAGAATAAACTAACTATCTACAATTACCTTAAAAACATCCTGGTACTGTCATCTGGTGTGTAAAATGAGAAATAAAATGTTTTCCGGGCAAAAGAAATTAATTAGTTTTATTCTTATTGGCGCGTTACAACTGAACACTCCTGCCGGGAAATTTCACGGGAGCGAGAAATAGAGGGTAAAACCTCAGCCCGTCATTTTCACGGGAGCGAGAAGGTTAATGATTAGAATTTTCTGAAAAAAAAAAACAATGACAAGAGTATGCAAGACAACATAATGAACAAAAACACTTTTCTAAACAAGACTCTTAAGTTATAGTGATTGTCCATTGCTTCATATGATCAGCAACAGTTTAAATGTTGTTTGGACCCTCGTCTTTTTAGCATCATGCCGGATATTTTGCTTCACTTCAACTATAGTTTATGAATTTCGGTAAAAGTTCCAGACCAGTTCCAAATTGTATTTTCTGATGATTAAAAACAAGATTTCCAACTCGGTAATCATGATATTTTTTCTTTTATTATTGTACTGCTGATGATTTTCATTATGGATTCTTAGCATCTTCTAGGATGTTCTCCTTAGCATCTTTATGCATTTTGTCTCTGTCTTCATCGATTCCCATATTACTTGTGTTCTAAAGATTTCTGTCGTCTCCGTCTTTACGCCAGTTTAACGTTCGATAGGCGTTATTTTCTTACTTTGGAGATAGTTGAATTCAATGTTTTTTGGACCACTGGCGCAAAATTGAGGCATTTTTTTTTTGATCTTTCACAGACAATTTTGTTAAAATTTGGATAACTATGACAGGGATTTTTTAACTTTCTTTTAAGAATGCCAGTAATAGTTATGTGAATTAACTTTTGCAATAATATTTGAATTCTTTAAAAGTGAATGCAGTTCTTCGAACCGTGATGTGATTCATGTGATATACCAAAGATAGATTCTTTTACATTTTGCGAAGATGTGCTTTTAACACGATATAGCCATGTTAATTTTGTAAGTACAGTCCGCAAAAAAAAAAAAAAACGAATCACCCTGAATAACTTTCGTTCTAATGATCGGATTTTCACGAATTAAGTGTCAATCTTAATGGTTCCTAGGGGTGACCTCAAATATGCTTATTAATTAGTGCTAACTGTTAATTAAGTTACGAAATCAGACACAAAAACGTACTTTCTCTGAATAAACACGCATTTTTTACATATTTGGATTTCTTATCTTCAAAATATAGGGGGTAGCCGCAATCTGGGAAATGTGGTCCCCATAGTTTGGTCAGGAGAGCGATTCAAAGTTCGTACCCCTTAATGTTAATTTCGCTTTTTGCGTTTTCAGTCATATTTTCAAAACTAATGAAGCAATTCAAAAAAAATTGCACCCACTCATAAAACTCATTTACCCAAAGATAATTTCATGCAAAAAAT
>NC_092205.1:14491027-14520153 GCF_043381705.1 Parasteatoda tepidariorum
TAGTCAATGGGTTATCTTAAAATATTTATTTGCGCAGGCGACTTTTTTTGGCGGTTTTCTGGACTATCGCCAAATATATAAACCTTTATTGCGGCCCAATTTACCACCCAATTTTTTTAAAATTTTGTTTACCCCCCCCTAATTCAAGTGTCTAGATTCCAAATATGTAAAAAAAATTATATGTTTATTCAGAGAAAGTACGTTCTTGTGTCTGATTTCGTAACTTAATTAATAGTTAGCACTAATTAATTAACATATTTGAGGTCACCCCCAGGAACCATTAAGATTGACACTTAGTTCGTGAAAATCCGATCATTAGAACGAAAGTTATTCAGCGTGATTCGTTTTTTTTTTTTGCGGACTGTACATCTGTAAGTGTAAGCATATGGTTAGAAATTTTTTTCGTTGATGGTGAAGGACCCAAGAAAATCAACATGATAGGTACTTAAAGGCATATCCACCTTTGGAAAAGGGAATTGAAAACCTGCTCCCTTTATCCTTTTTTATTGAACTACATGCATTTTACACAATTAACTACGTCCTCCACACAGATACTTATATTGGGAAAAATAATTTTCTTCATTCAGGTTTTGAGTCTTATTGATGGCAAAATAGCTTAAATTATATGCATCCATCACTTTTTCAACCTGTATAACAATAGGGACCGTTACTATATCTCTGTCATTTACTAATTTTAAAAAAAGTACATCATTTTCAAGGGAATTGTCATCAGCTTCACCTCATTTAATTTCACCTCATTTTATCAATTCTTTGATTGTCTTAATATATTTATCAGTTACTTGTGCAGACATAATTTTACTGCCATAATCATAAGTAATAATTATAGATATAAATAATTAAGAATATAAATAATTATAGATAAAAATAATTATAGATGTAAATAATTATAGATGTAAATAATTATAGATATAAAAAATTATAGACGTAAGACCGAAATAATTATAGACATAATTATTTCGGGACAGCCTATACTTGATGCTGGGACAGGACAGCCTGGGCTCATGTCCCAGAGGTCGTGGGTTCGATCCTCGCCGAACGAAGATCCCCGTGTAGCAAATGGTGACTGATGCATGTTAAATCTGTCGAGTCTCAAAGTCCTCCATGTTTCCGTAACAAATCAAACCTCTGGGGGTACTGATCCAAGAGTTTCCTTGTCTTCTGGATTGGTTCAAAATGACAAGACTACGGAGTTGAAAATGACAAGACTACGGAGTCGGCTGTTCAACGACGGTTATAAAATAAAATATAAAATATACTTGATGCGGGATAGCTGTTTTAAAGCATGAACATTGCGCATTTATGTTCCAAGCCAATTAATTATTTCACTGTTAAGTTTTTCGAGATACAAAGCCTATCACGCAATTTGGAAGTTACTTTCCTTTTTTCCCCATAGTATTTTGAAAAGCAGAACATGCAGTAACAATTTTAAATTTATTCTCAAATAAATAGATACAAACTTTTACTAAAGCTTGAAGAAAAAGGCAAACACTTCTAATTCATATCTCGAATACTTTTCTTCCAAAGCTGTTTCTTAATGCACAGGATGGAGTTTTCCATCACCAGCTTCTTGTAAGCATAATCAAATTTAGAAGCATCTGCGTGCAATTCCATTTTATCACCTTGCTTAAATAAATACGGAACAACGGTTCAAGTGAGTATTTCTTTAAGTTTTCGAAAGATAGTTTTCGCTCTTCTAATTTAAATTCAATTATATTAGGTAATGAATCACTCAATGGTTTTGCAATGTTAGCGCAATTTCGAACAAAGTTTCTGAAATAGATAGTAAGCAAATGAAAACTTTGGAGTTGTTTAATGTTTTTGGTTTCTGGAAGCTTCTTTACGACCTTCTTTTTTGCGCTAAAGGGGTTATATTTCCTTTTTCTATTATATGTCCCAAGAAAGCAACTCGAGTTTTAAGAAATTAACATTTAGTAAAATTAGTTTTTATTCCTTAATCTGATGCTGTTTTAAGAACCCTAGTTAAACATTAAAATTATTCTTCCTCTTCATAATTAGTGGGAATTTGAATATCATAAAAGTAAATGACTACGCTATAATTATCCTATTAATTAAATAAAAAAGGAGAAATTAATCTCTAAAATTCAGCTGGGCTAATTGACAAAGACAAAAGGAATTTTGCAGTGACAAATGAATTCTATTTTTGACTTTCTTTGTGAAAGGAAATAAACCATGTCTAAGATGAGTATCTTAACACCCTTTAATTGATCTAGAACATCATCATTTATCACAGGAAAAAAATGCTCCTTAACCATTTTCTTATTTAACTATCTGTAATCTACACAAAGATTCATGCATTGGTCCATTTTTCTTTTTAAATAAAATTGATGGGGAAGCAAAATCTGAACTATTGTGTTTAACTCTTCCCTCTCTAAGCCGCTCATTAATTTCTTTATCACTTTTTATTTATCAATAAGAAAACTTTCTAGGTTTGGAGTATTTAGGTAAGTTAGAGTAGACTTTGTTTAATTCGGAGCATAATTATTGAGAAGTTCAAAAATATCATTTCTTATTTTTATATCTGTTACATGAAATATATCAGCATCACAATCATTTTTATCAATGTGTAAACATTAAAAAAATAACAATATCATAATATCAAAAAATCATTTCATCGCAATTGTTCAAAAAATGAAGATCTTCATGATCTCACAAAATATTTGAACTTGACCTAGATTTATTTTCTCTCTCAAAATTGTTTAGTTCGGGGAAAAATGAAGAATAATTTATTTTAACTTCCGCGTTCTTAAATTTTGAGGATTTACTTAAGTTTGAAACTGCACATAGTCTTTCTAGAAGATATCTAATAGTTTTCAGAGGCACAGTTGAATTTGAAGATAATTGATAGCAGCATGTGACAAATAGTATTTGCTTTTCGATAGATTCTTTTAAGAAAACGGAAAGTTGATACACTTTCGCACTAATTTTTTCACCAAAATAACTGGTTAATTGAACAGTATGGGAAATTTATCTTTAAAATTTCTGAAGGAATCTTTCATGAAACATATCCTTAATCCGCTATCTGTAACGAATTTGATTTTCCTCCCATCTATATTTAAATCCATATATTCCAATTTAATTAGATATTTATTCTCTAAAGGAAGATGTTTACTTTTAATTTGATTTATAGGGTTAGAGTTATTTTGAGGAGAAGTGTCACAAATTTAATTTACCATTTCAAAGCGAATATTAGCTTCATGTGAAATAAGCATTACATCCGCATGTATATTAATTACGAATTTCTGAGGGTTTACTACTTTTATGGTTAGGTGGGAAATATTTTTCCTGTTGCTCGTTTATATTGTATGCAAAATTATTTTCGTGACGATGTTGAAATTCTGTAGAATATTTGAATGAATAGTTTATTTTTTTAACTGTAAATTTCACATTCTCGATGAAGTTCAATGAGTTTTATCCATTCATGTAATTTATGTTAACTGACGTGGTG
Source organism: Parasteatoda tepidariorum (assembly GCF_043381705.1). Taxonomy (NCBI): domain Eukaryota; kingdom Metazoa; phylum Arthropoda; class Arachnida; order Araneae; family Theridiidae; genus Parasteatoda; species Parasteatoda tepidariorum. The sequence goes on from NC_092205.1 coordinate 14,494,515, forward strand.
TGTAGTATCTTTATCCAAAGATTCTTAACGCTTATCTGAAATAATTAAATTGCACAAAGATTTAATGTCATTTTCCCTTCTCAATCTCTGATTGTATTCAAAAATAGGTCGAAGACTCGTGGTAAATTGAATGATATTTTCATCATAATATATTCGAGCAATGCGAAAATCAAATAATAATAATATAAAATGTTTTTTGATTGGGACTGAGTTTTCCTTATTATTAAACCTTTCAATTTAACGTAATTTTTCAATTCTTCATCGGTGATATAATAAATGAGCATTATTTGCTCTTTCTTCAAGTAACGTAATTAATATTTCAGACTTTAAATTATCTTGTGCATTTTTTGCTTTAAATAATCTTTCTAGAGATTGAAAAAATAATGTATTTTAGGCTTCGGTCTGAACGGGGTGCATTGAATGTAAAACTAAATCATGTTGCGCTGGAGGATCTATTCCTACATTGAGTCGGTAAGGGTCTATTGCTACATTACTAGATGCTGCGCTGTGTTTACTGAGTTCTAATTTTTGACCCTCCCTTTGTTGAAGTTAATCCTTTTTCGTCTTTAGTAATTTTAAACTTCTCTGATTCTAACTGTAATCGCTTTTGCTTTGATTACTTCTCTGCTGCGAATTTCCTTTTATTAGTAATATATTCTAACATTTATAATACAAATTTAGAATCAATTTTATATACATCGGAACATGCGATTAGCTTTTTAATTTCAAACACCATTACATTTTCCGGCGTTTCAATATTCAGTTCAGTAACAAGCTGTGAAAGATATTCTTTTTTTGTCTTATACAATTTTAAGAGAAAGTTTCTAACCTTATTTGTAATAAGAAATCTTAGAAGAAAGTTCGTCCAGTTGAAATCTCTGTATATCTCAGAAGCGAAGAAGTATTTTAATTTCCAGATCGCACCCCGTGTCTTGAGCCCCCCCCCATATATAAAAAGGGTGGAAAATGTGATTGACTCTAGATTCAAATAATAACGTATAGCCTCTGATCAAATAACAAATGTAATTAAAAAAATAAGGGTTGGATTATAATTGGCACCTTCTGTTTGAGGTGCAACCATCATGAACCATGAATCAACTTCTATATTATTCGAAGCTGAAGTTGAGATGAATTCGCATTTTGTTGCAGCGCGTGTAATTATTTTGGACTGATGTAATCCCCCAAACTGAATATATACATTTTTACGGTATATATAAGGAATGCGCTCTGAACAGAACATTAACGTTTTGCCATTAAACAATTTTCTATTTTATTTAATTTATAATTCTTCTTTGTATATATATATATATAGATATATATATATATATATATATATATAATAATTTTTCTGGTATATGCATATATTTTGTATCTAATCTATTCATTAATACTGCATGTCCCCAAGACTTCCGAAATTGTAAAAATAAAAGAATATGCTCAAATAGAACATGGAACTTACACTAAAATGTTAAGAAGTTCTATTGATATAATAATTTAATATTTAGAGAATCCTTCAGAAAGATATCGATGTTCAGTAAATTTTTTTTTATTCTATAAAAAATTTCGGAATGTCTACTAACTTTTCTTGGGAATTCATTCTTATGGTAAATTATCAATTATTTTCCTTATACATGAACTTTGAGTTTCATGTATGCATGGAAATATTAGCTGCTTCATTATCTATAATTTGAGTTATATGTTATACAAAAAAAATATCTATATTTATATTGAGTTAAAATATTTCAGGCTAAATCTGTATTTACAAAGTCATTTTTCATTATTACTGCATATTTGATGTTTATATTACGTTTTATTTGAACATGTAATTATGCGAGGATTAACATTACAGTACTAATCAAGAAAACTCTGTCTCTTGATTGTATACCTCGATTACGAAAATGAAAGGTATATTTTTTTCAGAGTAAAATTATTTTTATACTTATTACTACAAAAATATAATGTAGCTTGGAAGAAATATGAAAAAGAAAATCTAACGTAAAAATTAAACAAGAGAACATATTAGCGAAATTGCTGAATATTCCAAAACATGTATCTTAATTACTTATATCAAAGATATTTTATCTTCATTTCCATTTATATACCCCTTTTTTTATACCTTTGTCAATTTTTTGCTGCCATGGTTACGGAACCTCACAACATATGAAATGTGTGTCATTTTCAAGAGCGTGTCTTCATACAGTAACTAAATTATTATTTCATAAATTTTTATTTATAAACTTATTTCCAGTACAAATAAAAGAGATAGGGTATTGATTTGTTATTTAGATTCAACGAATTCATAATATTTCAATTTCATTGGGATTCAGTTAAAATAAATACATTTAGTTTAGTTATATTTGAGAGCATATTCAAACGAAATTTTTTCTAAGCAATCAAATTTAAACCGACGTGGAACAAATAAATGAAAAAATAAATTTCTTATGTAATGTATGCTTATAGTATACGTTTTCAGAAAGGTTTGTATCTTATTTAATGTATGACCCTAGTATACATTTTTAGAATGGTTCGTATCTCATGTAACGTATGTCCCTAGTATACGTTTTCAAAAGGGTTTGTATCGTATATAATGTATGATCCTAGTATACGCTTTTAGAAATATTTGTATCTTATGTATGTCCCAAGTATACGTTTTCAAAAAAGTTCGTATCTTATGTAATGTATGTCTCTAGTATGCGTTGTTAGAAAGGTTTGTAATATTTTATAGTGATACAATGCCTTTTTGAGTGCATATGAAATATGTTTTTATATATTTTATTTTTTGCAATAGCCCTATAAGTCTTATAAATATGTCTGGTACGTTTTCGTAGACATATGCATTTTTAAAAAGCCAATTAACATTCCTGGAGTTTATTATCTGTTAAATATTTGGTTAAATTTTTAATTTCTGTGTAGTAATTTCTTGGCAGTTTTGTATATTATGGTGCTATAAATAATTGTTTTAAAAATAAGTGTTTCTTTCTTTCTTATATTTTATTTGTTTTCTCCTATGAGTAGCCCAATTAGTACCATAACAGATAATGCCTATCTGTAACACTGCAAAACCAGTGGTCTAATACCTATCTGTCGGAGCTAATAGAGTCAAATGGACTGTAACGTTTGGTAATTTTTTATTGAATGAGAAAAGAATGTTAGAAAGCTACGCTTGGCGCATTACAATCTCGCCAATGAGGGCGTGGACACTATCTTAATTTGCTGTTTAAAAATCTCTAAAAATTATGTGTTTTTTCAATTTAATATCAAATTGAGCGTTCATACACTCTTGTGCATGTAGAAAAGGTGTATTTAAAATACTTTATATTGTAAGAAACGCACAGCGTTACTCCATTAAAAGCACAACCGATTTCATTTAGAGTATTTAAAACCTTTAATTCTTAAAATGTCATGAAAAAGGCACCATTCTCAAAAACGCAGATTTGGTTTAGTAAGTTAAAAAAAACTTCTAATTATCACTTAAAACGTGAAAGAAAATCCCTATTCCTCAAAAAGCATAATTGATTTGATTTAGAAATTTAAAAACATCTCGATATCAATCTAATTCTATTTTGAAATGCAATGTAAAAACTGGGTTGTAATTTTCTCTGAATATGATATCGAACAATCAAAAAATTCTTGTGAAGAAATAATTTATTTCAGGTTAACATCCAACCGAGCTTTCATACATAAGTTAAGGAGCGTAATTTAAATATAAACAATTAAAATGAAATAAGCTTACGCCAAACATTTATTCATTCGCATCAAATTAGTATTATATTCACTCCTGGAAACACTCATGTTGGCAAGCTCTGAATATGGTCTATAAATTGTTTTTATTTGAATATAAGTTGGTGTAATTGTGTAAAAGTATTCGATTCTACTATACATCAACCAAAAAATAGATGATTCTTTCTCAGTGATTGGCGATTTATAGGTTAGAATCTCCTTGTCGTCAGACTACCCGTGCGAGGTTTTCGTGGTTTTCCACTCCATATAACGCAAGTGCGGGCTAGTTACATGAAAAAAGTCCTCAATGAAGGCAAAATTTCTCCCAGTACTCGATCCAGGAGTTCCTTTTCTCCAGGATTGGGTTCAAATTTACAAGAATACGGAGTTGGACATCGGTAGTAGTAAACCCAAAAATGGGTCGGCTGTTCAACGATGACTCTAAAAACAAAACAAAAGGTCAGCATAAAAATGTGCTCGTAAGTTTTTGTTGTGTAATAAGATTAGGTTTTCAACATCTGTGAACTGTACAAAGTCGTTTTATCATGCATAATTTCTATTCGCTTCGATTCTGTTAAGCCTCTTTCGAATTCATCTTAATATTCTCCCGGTACAAGTAAATTTCATTCAAGTTATCCCAGAGAAATAAATAGAATTGTAATTTAATGAGATAAATATCAGTTTCAAGGTATTCATTTCACATTTCTTGGGGAATTGACAATTAATTTATGATTTCAAAGTAATTCAATGAATTCGAGTGATATTAGCTTCATAAGAATTTCTGATTTAAATATAAAACATTCCCGATAAAAAAAATATGTAAAAAAGTAACTAAATTTAGTAAGTAGCTAGATGGTGTTCTGAATCAGGCTTATCTGTCAATCCATCAAAGATAAGTTATGTAGCCTTCACATGAAAAAGGCAACTTGATCTAGTTAATGTATACTACCTGGACCATAAAATGGAACTCACGGAGAAAGTCAAGTTTCTAGGGGTTTATTTTGACTCCAAACTAAATTGGGGTCATCAACTTGAATACTGTACCAACAGGGCCAGAAAAATTTTCTGGTCTTGCACAAATGCTATTGGTAGAACATGGGGACTGTCCCCCAAAATAGTTTACTGGATATACTCAATGATTATTAGTCATATCATCACTTATGACGCAATCGTCTGGTGGTCGAGGACTAGATTCAGCTCCGCAAGGTCTAATCTTAACAGACTACAAAGAATGGTCTGTGTACTCCTGTCAGGATGTCTCAGGACCACTCCTACAGCTGCTCTAGAGAGCTTACTTAGGCTTCTTCCATTGAACTTACGCTTTGAAGTTGAAGCTCAGACAGGTGTAAAGCGTCTTATGTACCTTGGCCTATGGAAAGAGCATTCTAAACACTTGTCATGGGGACATCTTGTTTCACAAGTGATGGATTTATCCTCTTTTATTATGCCTAATGACTATATGTCACTAAGATACGCTTTTCGCAAGCCCTTCAAGATCCATTTTCCTGCTAGAGATGAATGGTTTAATTCTCCTCGGTGGCTTAAAGGCAAATGCCTAATATGGTACACTGATGGTTCAAAGATTGGTGCCAAATCAGGAGCAGGAATTTATTGCTCCAATGATGGTATCAAACGTCACTTTCCCCTGGGAAATTATGCCACTGTTTTTCAGGCTGAGGTCTATGCCATTATCTTGTGCTGCAAGTTATGCTTAGACAAGGGATATCAAAATACGACTATCCGCATCTGTTCTGACAGTCAGGCTGCTCTCCTATCACTGTCAATGTGTAAATTCACCTCTTTGTTAGTGTGGGAATGTTTCTCGGTCCTCTGTGACCTGTCCGCTCATAACAAGGTATCCCTGCATTGGGTACCAGGACATATGGGTATCGGTGGAAATGAGCTAGCTGATGAAGCATCACGGGCTGGCTTTAATGCAATTTTCAGGAGCCCTGAACCTGCGTTGGGAATTTCTCCCTCCTCATTTAGGGCAACCATTTTCAAGCTCTACGGCAAGATTGCCCATGAGCAATGGCGCGCTGCTGACGGTCAGAGACAAGCTAAGGAGCTGAATCGTGACGGTCCTAGTGTACGTCAAAAGGAGCTGTTAAAGCTTAATAGGAACAGTATAAGGAAGATCATAGGTCTTCTTACTGGTCACTGTATCCTCAGGAGACACCTAAACATTATGGGAATAGAATCCAATTCTCTTTGTCGGGGATGTCATCTAGAAGAAGAGACATCACGACACATACTTTGTGATTGTGATGTCTATTCTGCTCAAAGATTTGAGCATCTAGGGCAGCATTGCGTCAATGCCTGGGAACTGCAAGATGTTCCTGTAAGGTGTCTGCTGAATTTTATTTCAGCTATAGGGCTTTCATGCTAATCATGATTTAGGGTTTGGGTACAATAGATCTCTGGTCGATGTGCCCTGCTCGTTAGAGCTGCCCAACCTCTAAGTCTAATCACATATATAGCAGCGGTATTCGCACTATTCTTTAAACAATTAGAGAAAAAGTTCAATTAATTACAGTTTTTAAAAATTAAAAATATTTGCTGCAAAATTTTGACAAGAAAACTTTTGTAAAACTATTTTAAAGTATTACACTAACTATACAATTATTTGCATTTATCATTATGTATAAAAAATAGTTTTTATTTTAAAATTTCCACAATTTAATTTTTAAAAAAAATAAAATTAATCAAACTAGAAAATAAGAGCCTAAATTAATCAAGCATTTTTTATTATAAATCACACAAAACTCGAAGCTATGATAAGTTCTATCGTAACTTTGAAATTACTTTAAGTAATGAGCGTTTTAATGAATTTGATCAACCCTATTGAGGCATTTCAACAATGTTTTTTTATACAGTTAGTTATTTGAAACTAAAGATCAATGATGAAGTAGAGTTTGAAAGAGTCTCCGAATTTTTTAAAAAAGAGGGTTTTATTACAAATACTTTTATTGAAACTGAAATTAAGGGCAAACTTACAACAGAAGTTTTTTCTCACTCCAGAAAATAATTAGATCACATTATAAATCATGCATGTTAAAACTATAAATCTACAAAAGTGAAACCTGCACAATTCAATAAAGAAAAATTACTTCTAACTTGGGTAAGAAAAATAACAAAACAAAAAAAAAAAAAAAATTGGACCTATAAAGGATGGCCTTGTTTGGAGAATGAAAACAAACTTAAAAAGAAAAATTATTGAGTACTTGAGCAACACATAAAATTCATGAAAGTTAAAAGCTATAAAAAGAAAGTCGACAATCGAAAAGTTTGGAGATGTTTGGTGAGGGAGGATTTTTCATTGANCTAAAATTTTATTACTTTGTCTATAAATATATAATATTAGGAGAAATGTTTCTTTGTAAAAGTTTCTGCATATGCTAAAATAGGTTTTGTGTATACAAGTTCGTTACAATTTTTATTTAATAATTTTTTAACGACTTTCATACATATTTAATGCATTTATATATTTAATGGAAATGTTCTTGATACATTGTAGGAGGTCTCAAAGTATATGTTAAGCCCCAAAGTCATGTATTTGGAGAAATGTCCGCAACTTGGGAATTATATGGAGATCAAGGAGACATGTGGAGACGGGCTAATATCTCGATACCGAGATTTGCAGAAAACTTTCAAGTATATATATATTTCCTATATCTTTTACAATACATGCATATTGATTAAATTGTTATCGAAATTATATTAAATTGCATAACTAAATTTTTCCATACTTAGATGCACATGGCTTGTTGAAATGACCTAAAGTGTGATAGTTAATAGAGAGATTTCGCACTTTAACGTATGTTTCCATACGCAAGATTTGAAGTAACTGCTCATGTTCGCATTTATTTTAGATGTTACGCATCTTTACGTTATGTTTGCGTGATTAACGCTACAAAGACAAAGTTACAAGCACGCTGTTTATAGCTTTCAAATATTGTTTTCTGCTTAAGTCTATATTAGAACTTAAAACATGGAATGCGAATTTGACGAAATATATTGATGGAATTTAGAAATGAATCTTGTGATATTACAACAATTGGGTGAACGAAGAGATCGTCAACGTCCATTGTAAATGTTTGTTTTGATTTTTTAGTCAAAGTTAAAACGATATTTTATTACGTGGACGTTTTTAACTTAGCGGATTTTTGCTAAAGTTTTCACTTACGTAAGTTTGATACTTTTTTCACTGATGCATGCGCATGTCACTAGGATTGACGAATTCAGAAAAGCTCATTCCATGTATGATACCGTGGGTCGTGAAGGGAGAAGCGTTCGATCACGTATTCTGAACGGGTTTAGTTACGAAATCCGAAGCAAAAATGTACAGTGCACAAAATAAAAAATGGAGCTTCCAGAATAACTTTTGATTTAACGATCGGATTTTCAAGTTTTAGGACTCAATTTTAAAGGTTTGAAGGGGTGACCACAAATATAATAATTGATTAGTGCAGTAAGATATTTTAAGTTATGAAATCAGACATAAAAATTTACTTATGATTAGATGTCAAATAGTTCCGAAGATGTGGCAAAGTACGCAAAAAGGGACATTTACATAACGAGAAGCGGAAGGCAAGTAATAAGTTTAATGTATCCAACTACTTTCGACATTTTTTTTTTAAAAATTTATTATAAAATTTAAAAAAGAAACGAGTTTATTTGTTTTATAATGTGTGAAAACTTATAAGAAACTAGCAATGAAAATTATTATTATTTTGTTTTTGTTTCCAAAATTGCCGTTTTTAGGTAAAAATAAGGCGTTTTTTTTGCATATTTGCTAAACACTGTAAAAAATTTCTATCCTCAACACAAAAAATCCTTTGAGGATTTTATTTAGAAAGCTATCAACTTTTAAACTTATTATATTGAAAACGATTGCATATACTACAGAGTTAAGGATCAGTATAATTAAAAAAGCACATTTTTAAAAATGTTCCCATTTGTCTTTACAAAAAAACATGCATAAAATTTAAATTTAAAATTTTCTCTTAGCCTGTAGTTTAAAACATCTGAGCTCTAATTATTAAACACTCATGAAAAATTGTGGAAAATTATTTTAAAAACAAATTAAAATATCGTGTTTCAGATGGTATAAAATGTCAAAAAAGTTTTATTTTGAGATAAACGCATTTAAAGACTTAAAATCACTAGTCTATACAGTGTGTGCCAAAACTTGGCTATACCCAAATAAACTGTCCAAATGATCCTGCATGCATGAAGTGTGCGGGAGCTCACTTTACATTTCAATGCACGAAACCCAGAAGCCTTCCTGCTACCTGCATCAATTGCAATGGAGACCACCCGGCCTGTTTTTCAGGCTGTGGGGCCAGACCAAGGAGAAAACCACAGCAGAAGCACAGACAGCCCAAGAGTGCCACCAAAGCTGCAAACAGATTGCTGCAGATCTTCCGGGAACTGCAAGAATTCCTACAGAACGAGGAGTTAGTACAGCTAATCCGATCTTTACTTCCCGAAAACAAGACATACTGATCTTCACTTCTCCATGACGTTGACTACTCAGTCAAGCCATAATCTTAAATCGACTTAGAAACATCATACTACTTACCACCTAAAGGATCTACCTCAAGGACTTTTATCACATGATGAAGGGGTAAAGGGCAGTTCCGGCCTCAGGCACCAAAAACCACCTAACAGACCAAGATCTATCCAGTGTTATCACCTTGCACGAAAACTGCTATCACTTTGTAAAAAAATGGAGTACAAACAAAATTAAAGTTTTTTACAGAAAACTTAAATTACAGGAATTATAAATTTATAATAAACTCAATTTCTCATTACCCAAAACTATGTTTTTGCACTAGTCAGATACTTTAAGCAAGAGAGCTCTTAAACTTATTGAGACCATATTTTGCAGACGAGAGTCAGAAATGCTCTTTCGAAAAAGCTTATTTTAATAAAATACATTTAAGTATCGGAATTCGTAATTTAAATGCCATCAGCTAAAATTAATTAACAATCTGAATCCTCAAATAGTTTAGATTAAATCGTTGTGAGTGGAAATCTGAATAACTGATCAAATGTCCGTTTGGTGTTCCGTTTTTATTTTATTTTGTGCACTCTTATCAATATCATTCAGAAAATTTTTTGTAGCATAGTATATTACAAGTTCACCTTTCATGCATTTGGTTATATTATTACTAGAGGGCTAAGCCCCCTGTTCGCTGCCACTCCCTAACCCCGATGATTGCTTCGCAATAATTGTTCTTTCTTGGCAGAAAACAGTTTTTCTACTGAAGTTAAAATTATTCAGTAAATATATATGTACTAAAATGAATTCTGTTTGCTTACGCTTGTGCCTCCACTTCCAACGACTGAATATTATTATTTATTAGTATTATAAATAATGAGCTCTATTGGTGAACAGAAGAATTTTTCTAAGTAATAATTTTTTAAAATAACACTTATATTGTTATTACATTTTATTGTTCAAACAAATTTGACGAGCTCACGACTGTAATTTAATATTTTCGCATACCAAACGGGCGGATATATAAAATGCTATTTTTGTTTGCATCTCGTTGCGCATGAACCGGATCGTTAAGTTCTAAATCATTTAATAGATTTCTTTAAATGTAATTTATAGCAGTATATTAATGTTATTTGCACAATAATAGTAATGGTAAAACTGTTAGTAAGATTAGACCACCTTTCTAAAATTTTATTACTTTGTCTTAAAAAATAACACACCATATCTTAAAATTTAGCGCAGAATTACATTATAATAGTAATAATAATAAAAAAAACCCAACAGCAATTCTCTTAGTTTCAAACTCATGATTTAAAAGTGTACTTATAGCAGTATAGGAAAATAACTTCAAATTAGGGATACAAAAATATTTATAGAAAAACAATACCCTTATAACTTTTGTTAATTTCATGCTGAGGACAACCAAAAGAATATAGAAATGAATGAGGAAAAACTGGATGCAACCACGTGATTTTTTGGCCAATAAAGATGCACTTACAACAATGGAAAACTTCGAAACCAAAATTACATTTTTATACATAGTAAGAAACAATAGCCTTGCTTTACTTAAATAGAAATGAATAGAAATAAGATTAAATATTACTTCGTGTGATGGAAATTTGCGCGATAATCAAAATTAACACTAAAAATTTCATTTTCTGAACTTATGTACAATTTTAAATTATTCGATTTGCAGTGGAGCGATTGTTAAATAAATTTAATTAACTCACAAGCAAAAGTAAAAAAACAAAAACTGTTATTCAAGTGTAGCATATTAGCATGAAAGAGCATTTATTTTGGCATTTACTGGAGTCAATGTAGCAAAATAGTTAATAAACTATGAACGCAAAAGTAAAACTTAAAACCAAGGCAAGAACTTAAACCAAAGGCAAAAACTGAATAAACTTTATTTAGCTTTTGTTTAAACTTTAATTAAACATTCGCATTACATAAATATTTTTAGTGATATTAACTTAAGTGATTTCATTTGTAACTTCATCTTTATTTTATCTACATTTTATTTTACCTACACTCAACATTTTTTAAATATATTTATAAACTTATTTATTATTTTTTCTTATATTTTTTGAAATCTTGTTTTCAAAAAGGTAAAAAAGAATAAAAAGTTAATGGACCTAACTTTGTTTTTGCATATTCACACTTACGATTGCTCTACTATCAAAGTGTAACTTCTGTTTTCACTATTTATTCAGTTTTAGTTTTCCTCAACCCTTTTACAAAATATTTCTCTTCAACATATTGCTCTGGTTTCCCCTCTTGGGGGTTTATTTGATGTCTTTTGTATTTTTTGTTGGAACTGTCACACAGGTTTTTACCCGAGACAAGTCTGTGTTTATTATTTCAGAAACTTTGTTTTGTAGAGTTATTCTCAAAATGCTTTTATTTTTAGTTCAGAAATTGCTTTTCCAAATTCTCGCAAGCAATTTTGCAGCTAGATTTTTTTAAAAATAGTGTGCAAAGGTAATTAATTATCATAATAGCATAGTAAGTAGTTTTTTTAAAGTATTTTAATTGTTAAAAATGCTAATTTATTGGAAATTTATTATAAAATGAAGTTATATCTTAAACGTCTGAATTTATATCTTCAAACAAAAGTTAATGTTTTAGTATTAATTTGAAGCATTTTTATAAGCCTTTATGAAGAATGAATATCCTTTTTGAAATGTTAATATATTTAGAAAATTATTTACAACAGTTAAAACATTTGTGGAAGTTCAGTAATTTATAATAAAAATAGGTTTTTATTGAAGCAAATTTTTTAAAAATCTCTTTTTTAAATAATTGGCAGCCATATTAGGAACATCTAGTAGTAGTATAACATCCTACCGTGCCTATTGAAGAAATTAAGAAAATTCGGCCAAAGACAAGAATTAATTTATAAGAAAAAGAATGGATAAATAAAATATATTTAATAACGGATTCATACATAAAGTAAAAAAAATTAATGTTCATTATGGTATAATATAATTTGCGCCAAAAAATAATAATCGTAGAGCGGTTATCTTAAACTCTCAGTTTAGAAGTCAAACAAAATCAAAAACCAAATAATAACAATACAGGTAATCTTAACCCTTAAATTTTAGAAACAAAAATATTTACAGGAAAATAATAACTTTACGACTTATATCAATTTTATGCTGATGACAATCAAACCAATATGAATCAACCTTGGCCAATCAAAATGTATTGACAACAATGGAAAATAGTGACACCATTATTAGAATAACTGTAAGATTTAGAATTGACACAAGCCATAAACTTGTTGTCATATTTAATCATATAATCTTTTTCGAAATTAACTTACAAAATTTGATTTCACTGCCACGAATTTAAATCTAATGCTAAACTTAATATGAAAATGTTTGAACCATCTTAAATACATTTAAAAAACAGGTCATGAAAGGTATCATTTTCGCAAAACATATTTTGCGTTGTAATCATTTTGTTACATAATGTTATGTTTTGAATTTTTACACAATTTACACGAATCTAACGGCGAGCAATTATGAAAGTTATGTCTAAAATTAATAATTAATACAATTTAACAATGGGTTATTCATAATTATTAATATTAATTATAAATATTTTTTAAAAATTGATTTCTAAAATAATTAGTGAAAAAAGCTACTATTTTTTATTAATTATTATTATTAACTATAATTAATATTATTTATTAATAAATCTTATTTTTTAAATTAATATTTCTCTCAAAATTAAATTTTGGACTTTAGCATAACATAATCTTTATTTCCAATGCTTATAATCATTATTATTATTCAATTGAAAAAATAATAATAAACATTTAATAAATGTATGGGCACTATTTCTATTTTTGTAAATAACTTTTTTTTTCACCGTTATTTTTTGAAAAAAAAGCAAGTGTAATACTTTTGCATTTTTGGTGACAAGTTATTATGTTGGCAAAATGTAGTTTGAGAATGTTAAAAGCGTTTAAGAATTTTTAAAAAAACAAAGTAGTGCAATTCAAGTTTATCCAAGGAAAAAAAATTCTGGTAAAATTCAGATAACGTACTGTGTGGGAATGGTATTTCTGGTACAAGAATCCCATAATTCTGGTTAATAAAACCAAAATGTATATAAAATATTTAACAATTTTTCCGTAAAAATAGTAACGGTTTACAGGAAGTTATGGTTGTCCAAAATAACGTTATTACTTCTCTTTTAGTAAAAAATGCAAAACTGAAAAGTATATTTAATCGAATGAATGGTTCTTATGCCATGTATCATAATACAATTATCCAATTTAATGACATATTATGAAACCATATTTTAGTCTTTATTTTATTATCATTATTTTATTACTTCAGTGAAAATTATCGAACTTTTGTGTTTCCATAATGCCAGAAACGCGGTAAATTTTGCGATACTTTTGACCATTTTTCCCCCTGTATGGACAGCCTTATTTTAGTCTAATTTTGGTTATTGAATAGGATTTTATACACATGAATCGGTGTTCTTTTAAGGCAGGCTCTTTGAACCACGTATTAAATAAAAATAAAAATCCAAACTTTTAAAAAAAAGCTACTATATTTTATTGCAAATAAAAGGGACTTCGAAATATTTTACAAAAATATTTGTGTTAATATATTACTTACAATGATACTTCAAATAAAAAAAATCTTTAGCTATTATAAAAAATATATTTTTCTAAATATATTAAATCAAATTTCTGAATAATTTATTCGAAAATTCTGATGTTACTGATGTAATTTCTGGTAAATTATTTCTAATAATAGCTAAAACAATTTCTCACTGAATAATATTTTGCTTACTTATTGTGTACTTTATAATATTTTCAATTTTACTTTTATCTCCAAATTAATGAAACATTAGATTTTTTAAAATATTTCATTGCATCTGATCTAATATGCAGACTGTTAATAATAATGAATAAACAATTTACTAGAGCACAGCATTCAATTATATATTGATTTCACCTCTGTAACCTATGCAATTAATGACTTCAAGTAAGCTTGAAGTTAACTCACCTCATACATTTATATATGCTTTCAACAATATAAAATACAGGAAAAGATTTTAATTATATTCAAAATTGCACTAAAACTGCAATAGAAATGTTAAAATAAGTTAATTTCAAAAATGTGACGATTTTTGCTTGGATCGTTCAAAGTCTAAAATTAATTAATGGATTAGTAATATAAATTTAACTTGTTTTTATTTTACCTCTTTAAATAAAATATAATAATAACAACAGCATTTGAAATATTTTTGTTTTAATACAAAGTACCTTTTTAATACACAGTAATTAAAACAAAATAGCACACAATGAAAAATAACTTTTAATTTGAGAAATTGCAGTTTAAAAGCAAATGTTTTTTTTTTTAAATTTCCCTATATCAAATTCGATTTTTATCTTTGATTTTTAGTTATTCGTTCTTTCTTTAAATCTCTAAGACGCATTTAAAATTGTTTGAAGAATAGCTATTAAACTTATATCATTTATAAGAAAAAAACCTTAAATGTTTAAAAATACTAGATAGTTAGAAAATTGTTTTTGGATCTTTTCAAATCTTAGCTTAACAAAGAAAAAGAATAATAAAATGAAAAGGATTTAAAGAGCTCAAGAAACATGTTTTTAATATTTATTGGTAGCTTTTCTATTTAATTCTGAATTTAAAACAAGAAACTCTTTATTAAAGCATATTTTTAAACATAAAAGGAAAACAGAACGCCGACTACATTCTCAAATCTTTTCTCATATGAATAATAAACAAAACCTTTTACATAAAAAAGTAAATAATTTATTTGTGAAAAATTCAAAAGAGAAGAAAGCTGTTAAAACTCTTTTAAAAATGAAAAAAACCCTCGTATTATGTACGAAGAATTCTAGAAGTTTCTTTGATGAAATATTTAAAATATGAATTCTTACACCTAAAAAAAACAGCAACATAAAAACTTCTTTTTTATTGTGTAGGAAGAAAAAAAGATTTTTAAATCAAGTACAAGAAAAAGTAATTTCGTGTATATTAGAAACAAAAATAAAAACTTTTTTTCTTTATAAACAAGGTATGAGCTGAGTATACAAGGATAAAAGATGCATAGTTTTGTCAATGTTTTCCTACATTTTCATTTTCGAAAATGGTGTTTCTTGTACACTTCTTTTATCCGGGGTGGGGTGTAAAAAAATCTTCCCCTATTCCATTTTTAAGGTAAGCAAAAGCGAAGAATCCAGGTGCAAAGCTAAATATTTCAGAAAAGAGTCTGAAGAAAAAGAAAAACTCTCTTGATATGAGAATATCTGTATTCCCTATGTATGGTACGCAGCAAAAAATGGCTAAAATGTAACTCCAGAATGTGTGTTAGGAGTAAGAAAGTGAGTTTTAGATGGTTGTAGGTTGTCAGCCAAAGTCTACCCTTAGGGTTTTGATATTTTCAAGCCATAGAACGCGAGAGAAAAATATTTTTAGCTTCGAAAGTAAATGTCGGATCTATTATCGAATATGTTTTGTGACATGGCTATAGACATGATATAAAAACTGAAGATGAACATATTTCATTTGATATCATACTGAAGCTGAAAATTCGATTTCGTAAAAGAACTGTGAAATTGATGATAAAATCGAAGCGTATTTTTGATGATGCGTGTCAGATTCTTTCAGAATATCGCATTCAGTTTATCACAATCTCAGAGAAAATTCTTTTATTTTCTTCGTGGTTATTTCGGATGAAAATACATGAACATTCTGAAAACATGTTTTTGTTATGAAATGCTAGATCAGTTTAACATTATTTTTCATCATATGCGGTTTTATATAAGTAGATTAAAATACATATTGCATTAATGTTTATTTATAAACATTACTCTAAAACAGTGTTAATTTAATGTCCTATTAGTTTGTAGTTGATATAATTTTCTAAGTACATTTAAAAAGTTCATAAAGATTATATATATTTTAAAATTGAAAAAAAATCTTTCAAAAATATTTGATTATCTATCAACAATGTTAATTTCTTTGGTTACAAAGAAAAATAAAACTATTGTACAGAAATTATTGTATTGTTTTAAAAGATTAAGAATGTTAAGAAATAGAAAGATTAAAATTTTTATTTGTTGGGGCAAAAGTTGGAATATGTCACACATAGATAAAAATAAATAAAGCAATCATAAAATTAAATGAATTTTTCTTTAAAAATTTTTCTAGAGTATAAAGGATAATTTAATTTTTTATTAAGAATCCTAAATTGTGATTTTATACTATAGCTTGATAAATTAAATTAACTATATTTTACTAAGCACGAAAGGATTATACTCCAACCTTGATTAAGTCTCGAGACTATAGTTTTTTAAATTTATGCAATTTAAGTCGAAAAAAATTTTAATTATTTAAAATGAAATGAAATAATGAATTGTAACAGTTAATTGTATGAAATATTATTATCAAGTTCTTTCATATAAAATATGGCTTATTCTGGATTAAATACTGAAAACATGTCATTTATTATTTTTTAATTCTAATGAACACAAATAATACTTCTTATTCTCCTGATAATAATAGAATTTTGATAAAAGATTCTCAAAAAAAATAATCTTTCTATTCGATTTGCTATTATTCGAGAACTATTTGTTCATATTGAGAGGAGAATTACTTCGTTAGAAATAATGCTGTGTTTGATCATGCTATTTTGAGTGCTGGGAAGTAAAAGTTTCTGAAAAAAAATTATTAAATTGTATCAATACATTTGTGCCTGTAAATTTTTCTTTATAACGCTGTCACATTAAGGTGTATATGCCCTTAAATGCATAGCGAAAAAAGCATTTTTTGTAAACTGCAAATTCATCAGTTTATTTAAAAGAAAATCAAATATATTGTGTTATAATATCAACTACTTTTTGCTTAAATCATTTATAAAGTAATATACAGGTAAGGAATTTTGTTATTATTAGTTTTCATAATATAAATTTTTCTTAAATTGTGAATTTTAATGAGATTTTACTGTTAATCTTTATGAGATTTTACTGTTAGTTCAGCTTATTTTCATTTTTCATGTGTACCCAGAGAAAGCCGAATATAGTAATAAAATATTTAAATCCAGGCAGTCAAATCCAAAACTGTTACTTTTGCTTGACAAATCTTACTTTAAATTAGTTTGGACTTTAATTTAAGATTTTTTTCACTTAGTTCTCTTCTATTAACCATTCAGCTATTCTTGATATATATTACATATATTATGCTATTTTTCATAATCATCACGATATTAAATACGTTTTGATGGAACCGTTATTTATTTAAATCTGTAACATCGTTTCAAATATAAAAATTAATTTTTCGATTTTATATTATGGTGCATTATAGTAATTCTCCAACATTTTATCTTATGTTTAAAACTTGTTAAAGTCCAACAGGTTTCGTGGGTTTGCCTTCTGGCGATGGCTAAGTACTTATCCTATGACGCATTTCCAACTATATATAAAAATCAAATGATGGAGTCACAGTTTTCCATTGTTGTCGGTTTCAATCACATTACAAATCACATCATAAGATCCAATTTTCCCATATTAATTTTCATATTTGTTTGGTTGTCATGAGCATAAAATTGATATAAGTCATGAAATTACTGTTTTCCTATAAATATTTTTTTTCTCCATAATTTAAAGGTATTTACCTGTAATATTACATTTCTTATTTTGTTGGTTTTCTAATTTAAGAGTTTAAGAGGAATGTTTTTATTATTATTATTATTATTATTATTAGAATATCGTGATTCCACGTTACATTTTGAGATAATGTTATTTAAATCGGCTTCTGATCTTATTAACAATTTTACAATTATTATTTTTTGTTGCAAATTACATTAATATGCAATTATGAATTACGGTTGAAGATGTTCGTTAAATGATTTAGAACTTAACTTTAAGCTTCATGCCGAAATTGTATTTAAAATACATCCAACGGCTTGGGAAGTAAAAATAAGTTACAGTTAAGAACTAACCAAATCTGTTACTACAATATACTTTTAATTTTAAATATTATTTAAAAAAATTATTACTTAGAAAAATGATTTATGTTTTTAATAGATCTTAATAGTATCATAAGGGGAATATTTGGACTTAAGAAGAGGCGGAACAAGTGTTCTTTTTAGTACATGTATTTTAGTTGAATAATTTCAATTGCCTTATGCTAAAAACAGCAGTTATTACGAAGCAATCATCGGGGTTGGCGAGCGTCAGCAAGCAGGGGACAATGAATCCAATGAATCTATGGACAACTGGAGTATTAATTTACATATTTCGACGAATTATTTGCTAAGATTATTCCCTCCCCCTTAAAAATGTTTTTTTGCTTATTCTTATCAAAATATTCTTATCAAAAATGTTATCTTAATTAAAATCACAAAAAAACTTTAATTATATAATGGAGTGTTTCCCAAAGTGTGGTACGCGTACCCCCAGGGGTACGGAAACAGTTTAGCTGGGGTACGCGTTCTTATGCGAAATATCTAGCAACAAATGAAAATTTCAAATTTTTTTTATTTAAAAACATAGCTAGCCATGAAATTTTACGTCTAGGTATTTTTCTATTGGCTATTTTTTGCAGAATTGACAGTTAACCCCTTCCTTCTCGCTCCCGTGAAAGTGACGGGGTAAGTTTTCGCTCGCTATTTCTCGCTCCCGTGATATTGACGGGCTGGAGTGTTCAATAGTAATGCGCCAATAAGAATAAAACTTATTCATTTCTTTTGCCTGGAAAATATTTTATTTCTCATTTTACACACCATATAGCAGTACCAGGATATTTTTAAGGTAATTGTAAATAGTTAGTTTATTTTAAACTAGATACTAGCACTAATCAAACACGTGTATTTGGCAAAATAGACACTTTTATGACCGTTTTCTTGAAAATTAACCGATCGTTAAGGGGTTAATAATTAGTGGTGTCAACAGCTAGTTGTGATTTTTAACTTTTGTGAAATTTTTTTATAGTAAAAAATGCATTCATTTTTTTTTTATTAGTGGTACACAGCGTTGCGAAAAATTTAGAAAGGGTACACAAAAGTAATAGAAACACTGATATAATGCATTATTTTTAACCACTAAACATTTAATAAGCAAATTCTTTCAACACATAAAATCCATCTTACCTATTTTGACCAATCTAAAATCTCCTATTCAAAATAAAAGT
Organism: Parasteatoda tepidariorum; assembly: GCF_043381705.1. NCBI lineage: Eukaryota > Metazoa > Arthropoda > Arachnida > Araneae > Theridiidae > Parasteatoda > Parasteatoda tepidariorum. The sequence continues at coordinate 14,513,925 of NC_092205.1, forward strand.
TCTCGTTAAGAGGCAGTAAATCACAATCATAATTAAACATATCCATTTTTATCACGTTCATGAAAAGGTAAAATAATTGACTGCTTTAGCGCCCACAGAGCCTAATTAACCTTCTCCTTTAAAGGGACTAAAGTCAGCCAATGATATCGAATCTGCACTCATTCTGTGGAGACTTTTCTAAGCGTTCATCTAAGAGTATAATCTTAGTGACTTAAAAAAGAAGGAAAAAGACTAGCTGATTTAAAGGTTCGGCACCGCCTTAAACATTCGACTCACGCTCCCATCCGTGTTATAGTCGAAGGACGCTCGCGAGACGAAGTCTGCGCCTCAAACTAGTCTTTTGCTGTTTCGTGCCCGAAGCCTCTCGAGGCCTTAACAAAGAGAACAATCTTTTCACATTTTCTGTGCACTTAAACGTCTTTTCGAAAGACCTGTACGTGGTCGGAGTTTGAGAGGTTTGGTTGGAGTCTTGGCTGATTGAGTTGTTACACGTTTGGGAATTCCGGGAGCGCGTTTCCATTTGCGTTTTTCAACCAGGAAACTGTGTTCGTTTTTATTTACAACTTTTGAAGTTTAATTCAAATTGATGGTACGTGAGAATGTTTTAGGGTTAATAAAAATGCCCTTTAAAAAATAATAGCAGTTTCTTTCGCGTAGTTTCAACAACGGTTTATGTATCCAATTTATCGTAGGTGGGCTCTTTTTGCAGCGACAAGTGTAAAACCATGTATTCATTTCGCTAAAAAGCGTAGAAATTACAGACTGAAAAATAAAAACAGAAGTAGGTTTTTGAACTTGAATTAAATGTATGGCATCTACACCAGTTCAGGGGTATTCATTTTGGCATGACTATTTAATTACAATATCAATAAAAAAAACATAAAATATGTTTATTATAACCAAGTTTACTAATTAAGTGGATTTATAAATGTAATTTATTTAGTAACTGTTACATCAGTGTTTTTAAATGTAAAAGCAAGATTTTTTAAAAATATTTTTTGCTCGCATTTTTTGCAAAGTTACAAGCTAGAAGCGTCAAGTTTTTTTTAACAACTGAACTTTTCTACTTGTAACTTTGAAATTGATAACACTGTTAAAATGTTTTAAAATATTCGCAATGTCTTTAGAATAATTTACACTACGGTTTATATACATAATTTATCTTAAGCGGTCTGTTTTTGTAGGGAAAGGTGCAAAACCGTGTTTTCATTTCACTGAAAAGCGTAGAAATTAGAGACTAAAAAATAAAAGCAGAAGTAGATTTTTAAACTGAACTAAGCTCAGTTGCGCGACAGCCCATAGGGGGCCAAAGCCTACTTTATCCATCTCAGTTTTCTTGACCTTGGGTTCTGGCACAGGAGCAGATGTTCCGGTTCAATCGAACGCGGAACCGTCAGTGTAGTACATTTAAAGATGTAGATTCCATGTAGATTTTTAAAGATGGAGTAAATCTATTGTATCAACACCATTTTTGGGATAATTATTTTGATATGAGTATTACATAAACTTTTAATAAGAAGCATGAAATCCGCTTATTATAACAAGGTTTACTGCTTAGGTGGATTTATTTAATATAAATGTAATTCATTTGGCAACTTTTACGTGGCAGTGTATTTAAGCATCTTAGCAATTTTTTCAAAAAAATATTCTTTGTCTACTAGCGGACTAAGCACCCTGTTCGCTGACACTCACCAATCCCGATGATTACTTTGCAATAATTGCTGTTTCTTGGCATAAAACAGTGGAAAATGCTCAACTAAAAATATATGCATTAAAAAGAACACTTGTGCCTCCACTTCTCATGTCCAAATATTCCCCTTATGATACTATTAGGATCTATAAGTGAACATAAATCATTTTTCTAAGTAATCATTTTTTTGAAATAACATTTAAAATAAAAAATAAAATTTTACAACAAATTTGGTGAGTTCACAACTGCAATTTAATATTTTTGCTTACCTAACTAACGGATTTATATTTTAAATACAATTTTTGCATCCATCACTTTGTGCCATGAAGCTGAAAGTTAAGTTCCAAATCATGTAACGAATCTCTTTATCCGTCAATTTTAATAGTATATTAATGTAATTTTCACCGAAAATATCAATTGTAAAACTGTTAATAAGATCAAGCACCGATTTAAGGAACTTTATCTTAAAATGTAAAGTAGAATTACGTTATTCTAACAAAAATGATAATAAAAGCAATCCTCTTAAACTCTTAATTTAGAAAACAAGCAGAATTAAAAACGTAATATTAGGAATGCAGGTAGATACCTTTAAATTAGGGATGCAAAAATATTTATAGGAAAACAATAACTTTATGACTTATAAGCAATTGAAACCAAATGACAACCAAACCAATATGAAAATTAATGTGAGAAAACTGGATCCTACCATGTGATTTTCCAGCCAATAAAAATGTACTAACAACAATGAAAAGCACGACACCGTCATTAGATTTTTATATATAGTATAAATGCATTGACAACAATGGAAAACTGCGACACCATTATTAGAGTTTTGTACGTAGTATAAATGTATTGACAACAATGGGAAACTGCGACACTATCATTAGATTTTTATATGCAGTATAAATGTATTGACAACAATGGAAAACTGTGACACTATCATTAGATTTTTATATGTAGTATAAATGTATTGACAACAATGGAAAACTGCGACACCATCATTAGATTTTTATATGTGGTATAAATGTATTGACAACAATGAAAAACTTCGACACCATCATTAGATTTTTATGTGTAGTATACATGTTTTGACAACAATGGAAAACTGCGACACCATCATTAGATTTTTATATGTAGTATAAGTGTATTGACAACAATGGAAAACTGCGACACCATCATTAGATTTTAATATATATTAAGATATCATTGCAAAGTTACATGTCAGAAGCATCCACAAATTTTTCAACAAGCGTTTTTCAACAACTGAACTTTTCTGTATACAGCTTTGAAATTTAATAGAAATTGAAGGTGCATGAAAATATTTTTGGGCTAAAAAAATGTCTTTTATAAAAACAATCGTGATTTCCTTAGTGTAATTTTTACGATTATTTATAGATCTAATTTTGTGTAGTCGTGTTGTTTCTTTAGTGACGAATGTGATACCAGGTACTTATTTGACCCATTAGCTTAGAAATCAAAAATAGAAAAGTAATATTAAGAGTTTAAATCGCAGAAAGAAACTTTCATATCTGCAATAGTTTAGGAGTGATCAGATATACGTATTGAGTATTAGTATTAATGGGAAAAGATAAAATATATTAGTTATAAATGTATAGTTATCTGTATTTACATGTAACCGCCAATATAACAGCTATATATTTCGTAACACTTTTATATCATAGAGTTGTAACTTGTATTTTAACATTTTATGGATTTTATTACTGTTGTTAAGTTAATTAGTCATGAACTTTAAATATGACTCTTTTACTGATGTCATTTTTTCAACTTTGAAATCTGATATTTAATTCAAATAATGGAACGGAAAAAATGCCCTTTTCACAAAATAATCTCGATTTCTGTAAAAAAGCACCACTACGGCATACCTATTCAATTTAATGTAAGCGCACTATTTTTTTAAGGACAAATACAAAACATTGTATCATTCTCTAAACTTCTCAAAATTAGAGACAAAGAATAAAATCTTATGCATTCGCTACAGTTTGGGGTATTTAGATGAAAGCAACATTATTGATAAAAAAAAATCATCAAATAAGTTAATTTAGTTCGCGATCCAAATAGATAATCAGAAATAAATTTCTGCAGAGAAAAAAAATAATAATCCCCAGAAAACTGAAGCGAAAAATGTGTTTGAAAATAAAAACTTCTTTTGCATTATGTGAATGAAGGAAAGTTTGACAAGTTCCGACCATTCAAAGCACAATGCTCTTCGCCCAGACGACGACGTATACGACGACAATCGTGATCCTTAACAAAGGACGTCGTGTCAAACCTTTCTCCCAAATTTCAAGTATAAAGCAATTGAAGTTTTTATGTTCACGTATTTACGATATATTTAGTAAATTTTATATTGCAGAATTTTGGAAATGTTTTTGTAGCGTATTATGTTTCCTTTGTTCGTGCCTCAGTTACATATCGGAAGAGTATATAAAATAACATAGTTAAAGATATATTAAACATTTCAATGTACAGTGCGAAACAAAAGAAACGGGCCACCCTGAATAACTCTTGATTTAATGATCGGATCATCACGTTCAAGGACTCAATCTAAGTGGCTCAAGGGGGTGACTTCAAATATGCTAATTAATAAATGCAAGCGATATTTTAAGTTACGAAATCAGAAGCAGAAACGCACTTTATCTGAATAAACATACCTTTTTTTTAGCCGCAATCTGGGAAATATGGTCCTAATAGTTTGGTCAGGAGATCATTCCAAAGTTTGGACCTCTTAATGTCAATTTCAGATTTTGCGAATTTCGCCACATCTCCAGAACTTTTAAAGTGATTTAAAAATATTTTTGTACGCAAATCTTAAAATTCATTTAGCCAAAGAAATTAAATTTCAAAAAACCAGATATTTAAATCAATACATCAATTAAATCAATTCATTTTTACTATTCGATCGATTTTTCTCATTTTGTTTTGCCTTGCAAAATTATATTTCTTAAAATGATGCAAAAAATTGTATACCTTGAAATTCAAAATTTTTACGACCATTACCAAATAAAATAGTAAAAAATAATAAATTTTGAAAAAAGTTTATTTTTTGCATGCAATTATCTTTGGAGAAATAAATTTTATAATTTTGTACAAAAATACAAACTTATAAAGTTCTAAATATTTACTTATAAAGTTCTCTAGATATAGCGTAATTGGCAAAAAGTACATTTAACTTTGGAGCGCTCTCTGAACCAAACAATTGGGACCAAATTTCCCATATTGCGTCTACCCCCTATATTTTGGGTTTCAGAAATCCGAACCCTTCGGAAAAAAGGTATGTTTATTCTGAGAGAGTACGTTTTTGTATCTGACTTCGTAATTTTAAATATCATCTACACTTATCAATTAGCACATTTGACCCCCCTTAGCAAGTCACCCCCTGGAGCCATTAAGGTTGAGTTCTATAACCGTAAAATCCGATCATTAGATCAAAAGTTATTCAAGATGGTCCGTTTTTTTTAGCACTGGATATACAATTGATATAAGAAGTAAAGCAAATCCTTGAAAATAATTTTATATCATCATATGAAAATTGTTTTTTGCTTTGTTTTGAACCTAGAATCTGTTTCATTTTTTAAGCAATTGTATCCTATTAACAATGATCAAGTTTTCTAGTGGGACCAAAATTTGTGAGTCATTTTTATTTGATTTCATTTAACGTGGTAACTTTTGTCAGAGCAAAATGTAGTTTCATGAAAGTGGACTTTACGTATTTTTCACTACTATTTACAATTGTTTTTTGCACATTTATCAAAATAAGGCCATCAAAAGTGTTACGAGCGTATTATAGAAAGCTACCATAGGAAAAACTACCGTCATAGTTAAATTCGAACATTAACTCAGAAATGCCCTTTTCAAATTTATGGACCAATTACTGACTATGCTTATCAAAGAGATCATTAAATTATCTTCCATTTAATTGCCTCACAAATATTTCATCTGTGGAATCAACGATTGTAATCCTAATAATTACGCGCAGTTCGTAGATGAATTAACGATTTATATTCAGAAATCATCCGAGTGAAATTTCGAGATGAGTATTTTCTGTACTCCTTACTTAGAATTAACTCTGATTTCTCAATCTCGAAAAAATTAAACAAAAACTTCAGAATCTGTATTTCTTCATCATATTTAGGGTGTTTGGCAATCACCACTCCTAATATGAATATGTATGCATTTAATATTTTAATCAAAGAAGTTCATAAATTAGAAGTCGCAAATTAACCCTTTATTTGATCATCCTAGAAGTTCAGAATATATGCTTATTATAACAAGGTTTACTGCTTAGGTGGATTTATTTAATATAAATGTAATTCATTTGGCAACTTTTACGTGGCAGTGTATTTAAGCATCTTAGCAATTTTTTCAAAAAAATATTCTTTGTCTACTAGCGGACTAAGCACCCTGTTCGCTGACACTCACCAATCCCGATGATTACTTTGCAATAATTGCTGTTTCTTGGCATAAAACAGTGGAAAATGCTCAACTAAAAATATATGCATTAAAAAGAACACTTGTGCC
>NC_092205.1:14520904-14532690 GCF_043381705.1 Parasteatoda tepidariorum
TATATATATATATATATTATCTACTATTAACTTACTTTTGTGTTCGTTTTGTTTCCGTTTTTAGTTCGGTTTTCTTATTTCGTGTGTTTAGGGCATTGCTTGCTCTTTGAGCCTAATTTTTGGAATTCAGCAGTAATAATAATTTGGCGCCTGCTAAAAATCAATTCAAAGCGAGCAAATCCTGTTTCTTTTTTTTGTTGAAATAATTATAAATTTTCTAAAATTATTTTAATTATCAAACTTTTTAATTTCAAACTTTAAATTAGTCTGTTTAATATTATTACTTTGCGCTCATCCATTTTCGGGCCCATCCTAGGTAACTAACAAATTAGACGCACTTCAGTATTGTAGTAAGAACGTGCCATAAGATATCACTTTATTTATGCTTCTGTATTCATATTTTGTAGTCTGGCAATCTTATTACGAAAATATTTTGAATCATTCTTGAAAGATTCCGGTACGCGTAAGTTCATTTTAATTCGCTCCTAACTATGTAGATTTTCTTTCGTGTACTGTTCCTTAATCTCTTTACATTTTATTTTCTGTTTTTTGCTTGATATATTTGTCTGTTTTTTTCGTATATATTTTTTACTTAATGTGTTCTAATTTCGTTTAAATTTTTTTGAGTGCTCCTCACACTATTGTATTGATATATTTTGCTTTGGCTATATTAATACATTATTAGAAAGCACTCCTTATTGCGGATATAATCGTGGGGGCTGATGACGAGGTTATATCTTTTCTTTGTTTTGTTTCCCGGATTTTTTTTTTTTTTTTTTTAAGTTTTCGAATATTATATTTTTTTAAAAATACTTTTGAAAATTTTGTTTAATTATTTTCTTCTCTTGTCATTACTTTATAATTTTCATTATTTTCCATATTTTCTCAAAATTTTAGCTTATTTTATGAGTTCTATATACTTGCAGCTTACGCGCAGTTAATAAAACTTAATAATTTTCTTCGTTTTTCTCTTTGTTTTTATTTTGCTATATATATATATATATTTATAAATCAAGCAAAAATCAGAAAATGAAACAAAATGAGTTCTACAAAGCGAATTAGCGAATTCAAATGGACTTGCACGTACCGGAATGTTTCAAGAATGATTTAAAATATTTTCCTAATAAGATTGCCAGATTCCAAAATATGAAAAGAGAAACGAAAATGAATGGAGTTAGAAGCGCAAATAAATGTTTTTTTTATGGCGTGTTCTTACAGCAGTATTGAAGCACGCTTGATTTGTTAGTTACCAAGGTTTCGCCTGAAAATGGATGTGCGCAAGGTAATAATATTATACTGGATAGTTTAAAGTTTCTAATTAGAAAGGTTGCTAGTTAATTATACAATTTAAGGATTAATATTTATGCTATGAAAAATGAAATATATATATTTTTTAAATCTGTAGAATGTACGGTGAAAGAAAAGGGGACAAAAAAGACAAAAACCAGCTTGGTAAGCTGATGCAGCTTTGATGTGTTTATAACGATATCTTTTTAACTTTTTTTTTACTTTCAAAGTGAAATATCTTTTGATGTTTTCAGCTTTTCCCTCTTGAGTGGCGATTTTATAAGATTTCGAAATCGTTTTAGTATTTTCCTCCCTAAAACATTAACGCGTTCCCTAATGTGACTAATTTTTGGACTTCAATTTCGTCAAGAATTATAAAATATTTGTTTAAGTCGATAATCTCCGAACACCCTATCTACATATTTTTTAATTTCAATATGATTTGGTGACTGTATTATACATGGACTAAATAGCACCTACAAAAAATCTCGCTACTTTAAAATTTAAATAGGAAAAAAGAATTATATATTGTGTTGGATGTTGGAAAAAAAAGTTCAAAAAATTGTTGGAAAAAATTCTGAAGTTCCTTTACTACTGAGTAGAATTAAACAAAATGTAGACATAAATGTTGTTTTTTTTAAAATCTAATTTTTTGATAGATTTTTATTACCGGTTTTAAAAAGCTAGATGAACGAAAAATAGCATAATACCAAATATTATAAAATATTATATCAACTTTTCACTCTCCATATTTTGCTTTTTGCGAACAGAAAACTAACGAAGTTGGAAACACAATTAACATGAATTTCTGCAAATCCTATCAGACTTCTAATACAATCCATTAAAAAACATAGCTAACCAAAATAATTTTTAAATAATGAAATTTATCTAAAAAAAAAGTGCAGAATAAATTTTAGAAGAAAATTATAAATTTTTTATCGACACATTTTTGAATCTCTAGCAAATTGTAATTATGTACATTACAACATTTTCCCTAAACATCATTTATTTCTAGACTGACATGATTGCGTTCTTTTCAAGAGTTTTCAACAATGGTTAAGGACGCATTTTTTAATTCCCTCATTTAAGACATTGGTGATTTTTTAAGTTATTTTTTTGACGCTTTGGGTCTAAGCCCCCTGATTGCTGTGGCTCAACAACCCCGATAATTGCTTCGCAATAATTGCTGTTTCTTGGCATAAAACTGTTAAAATTATTCAACTAAAAATATATGTACAGTAGGGAACCGATTATTCGGAACGGTCGGGACAATCGCTATTCAGGATAACTGATTTTTCCGGTTTTCTGAATCGCTACAAAAAGCTGTTTTTTTTTTTGTTAAACACAACAACAAAAAAATATATTTGGAAATAAGCTTAAAAATAAGAAAAAAAGATGAAGTAATACACTTATGATTATTTTCAAAATGATAATAAGGCAAACATCTTTAAAAAAAGAAAGAAAAATCGTAAAATCTTATGAGGAAAAAAAAATTAAAAAAAAAAAAATGGCGAGAAAATTTATCGAATTTCGTTCCGGTTTTTTGGTTTTCCGGTTTTCTGATTTCTGTACTGTACTAAAAAGAACACTTGTGCCTCCACTTTCATTATCCAAATATTTCCCTTATGAATCCCTATTAAGATCTGTTGTTGTTGTTGTTACTTTACGTCGCACTAGAGCTGCACAATGGGCTATTGGCGACGGTCTGGGAAACATCCCGGAGGATGATCCGAAGACATGCCATCACAATTTTGATCCTCTGCGGAAGGGATGGCACCCCCGCTTCGCTATTAAGATCTATAAGTGAACATAAATAATTTTCCTAATTAATCAGTTTTTGAAATAACATTTAATATTAAAAGTGTAGTGTAATAAAAAACTTATTGAGTTCACAACTGTAATTTAATATTTCTGCTTGTCAAGCGGACGAATGTATTTCAAATACAATTTTTGCATTCGTCACTTTGTGCACGAAGCTGAAAATTAAGTTCTAAATAATTTAACAAAACATTTAACCGTATAACAGTATATAATAGTATATAATAGTGAAAGCTGGATTATACCATGTGACTTTTTAGCCATTAAAAAATGTATAGTCAACCATGGAAAACTGCGACACCATCATTACATTTTAACATATAATAAGATAAAAACATGACTTAAATACTTTCTTGATAAAGAATTGCAGCGGCATGGTAATACACGAACATTTGTGGCCACTTTCAGTCCTCCAAGCCATATATATTACATTACCAGAGAATCAGAGACAACAAATCCAAATGATGTTTCTTGTACTAACTTTCTAGTATTAAATAAAACAAAATACGGTATTTTATCTTGAGTTTAGATGCAGCGTTGGAAACCATCCTATAAAAATAATCTTACTGCACGAATGAGAATTTATCATATCATCGAGTTCAAAACAGAATTTCCTCTTTTAGTAGCAAATGTCTGATTTCGATTGCAGCTGAAGAAATTTTTATTTTTTAGATTGTAATTGAAGGTATTAGAGGTTCCAACTACATTGGTGACACAGCTATTGATGACGTATATCTGTCTACCACACCTTGTGACGAAATTGGAAACTCAACTGATCACATATCTTGTAAGTAGTTCAGAGAGACAATTCTTGTAAATTATTTGTATAAGTGAATCTCTTGAAAATTGGATTTTCTTGGAATATCTTTCACCAAAGACAATAACGCAAGCAAAATCACAGTATGAGTAGCTCAGCAAGCATTAAATTTCAAACTGCATATTCAAATTTCAAACTTTGATTTTAAATCAGACAAATAGCTTAATTACTTTCTTGTTTAAAACTTAGTTTGGAAAGACATGCCCCACACGTCAAGTTGTTATTATTTTAAAATCAACAGCACGACCGGATTTTCGGGATGTAGAAAATCCTCAGCGGCCATGTCGTATGATTATGCGGCATGTAAAAGATCCCTGGAGTGCCTGATTGGCTCTTGGCATTTCCGGCAAAATTAAATTCCTAGTGCACTTTAGCATCCAAATAGCGTCTCGGTGCTGCCATCTAGTGTGGCAGAAACTAGACGTCCAAATTAACATGACCAACGGTATCTCACCCATTGTGGTGGTCCTGAAAGAGTGGATACCACCTCTGGAGAACGCACTAGGTCTGCTCATCGACAAGACCGATTGTGCAGCTCATTAAAAATAAAAAAAATTAAAAAAAAAAACGGCGACGTGCTGTATTTTTCAATAAATATGCGTCTTTGAAATAAAGAATCATGAATTATGAGCCCAAAACGTGACGCTTAGTAATTTTTCAAAAGTTAGATAAAATTAGATCATAAACACTTTAAAAAAAATGAAAACAGTGGCCTTTCTAGACATTTTTAGCTGTCTTCAGAATTGGGTACCTGCACTTCAAGAAGAAGACCTCCCTTACCCACACATATGACCTATGACGTCATGCGCCAGCTAATCTTTATTAGCAGATGCCATATTAAAGTTAAGCTAAGTTTCTCTTCATAAGTTAGAATGTTAATTAACGATAAGTTAATTAACGATACGTTAATTAACGATAAGTTAATTAACGATAAGTTAATTAACGATAAGTTAATTAACGATAAGTTAATTAAATACAGAGCAGTATCGCATATCGAATTAGTAGAAAGATAATTCTTTCTCATCTACTTCTTTTATTTAACTTAGATTTATTATTTGTTCACGTATTTTATCGTAACCATGATATATTTTTGTTTTGTGCACCTGGCAACTTCGATGCATAACTAGTTTGTTTATGCTCCCCATGGTTTCATGCCTGTCTTTGTGTTAAGTAGACTCTGCGCAAATATATGTCTTTGAGCAAGAATCTTCGCGAAATAATTTAGAATGTGTCACTTACGAGATTTGATACTTGACGGGATTGGCTTACTCGAAATAGAATGGGAAGAACTTTTGCTACAAAATAAATGTCACGTTTCAACAGCCAATCAGGATCGAAATACCCTCACTACGTCACTTGCAGGTATCCTATTGGCATAGGGGTTAGAGAGGGACAGAACCCAACCTAAAAGTCATGAATACATGTCATAAATTTATGACAGCTATAAAACTAGCCTACTGCTCACTAAAAAGTGTTCTGTATGTGACAATGGAGCTTTCGAAGAAAAGGTGGAAAAGAGTGAATTACAAGGCGTATCCGGGAACTAAGTACCATTTCGTAAAAAAAACGAGGATAAAAAATGTTTTTTTCTCCTTTCAAACTAAATTTTATTTAAGATGAAAGAGCATTCCGAAAACTATTTTTCGATATACTTATAGCCAATGTTCAATCATTTGTCATAGCGGGAAACCGACATTACTTTCTTCAAAGAAAGATGCGGAACTGAATGTTTTGATTCTCATCATCCTGTCAATTCGCTTTTCTCCAAAATCACGCTTCGAGTTCATGAACAAGTGGCAGTCTGAAGGGCCAGGGTTCGGCCTGTATGGTGGTTGAGAGAAGTTCTCCCAACCAAATTGTTTAAAATGGTTTTGAATGACACCAGTAGAATAAGGGTGTGGTTCGTCTCGTTCATCATTGAACTGTCGATTCCACTTTCTTAACATTCCATCAATCATTACCTTTTCACTATAAATATCAGCGATTGGATGAAAAATTTCAAGTGTCTTAACATTCTTTGCTTTCAGAAACAGTTAAGTAGAACGCAGTTCACAATCAGTGGAATCGGTAATTGTATTTTGTTTTCAAATATTGGGAGAGGCTTGCCTTCGTGGAGGACTTTTTCGATGGAACTAACCCACATTTGCGTTACTTGGAGAAGAAACCTCTCACAGTTAGCTTGCCGGCAAGGGAACTCTAACCCATGATCCGTCTATCACTGAGAATGTTTTACGTCAGCACTGTTGATTTGAACCCGGTTCACCTCATTGGAAGGTGAATACTCTAACCCGTATGTCAGCACGGCTCCCAGCAACTGCATTAAATTTTTGAACTTTTACTAATAAATGTAAACACAACACAATCTGGCTGTGATGGTGTCGGTGGACAGACGATCAACTAGAGACGTGTGTGAGCATGCGCGGAACAGTAATACTGCCGCTGCTGTGGCTGCAAAACAACTTACTTTCTGGGCATGTCTTGTATTTCTTATATTTTTTGTGTTCTGACAAGCAAATTTCTAACAGATAAAAAATTCCAAACTTCTAGCGAGAAAAAACAATACATTTGCAACAAATGAAAAACTTATTTTATTTATTGTAATTCTTTCTTTAAAAGTCTATATTTTAATTTGTTCTAATCATGCAGACACAGCTTCGAATTCATGCAGAGGAAGATGTAGAGAAGCTGAAATTTCTTCGTATTGTGGTTGCAACGATGATTGTCATGCGAATGGAAGCTGCTGCTTTGATTTTATGAAAATATGCACTGGAAGTAGGTTTAATTTTCTTTAATAGTAAGTTAAGGATATTTTTTATAGTAAATTGGAAGTTCTTAAGTTTTTTAAATATATATATATATATATATATATATATGTAACTGTGAATCACCGAAATCGGTGGTTGTTGATTTCCACCGGTGAATGTTGACAATCACATAGTCGCTTTATATGTTCGAAATATATACTAGGTCTAGTTAAGTGCCACTGCCGGTATACATTTGCTCGGTATGCCCTATATCAATGTTTTTTAATGTTCAGTGCAACTGTCCAGTATGCATTTAACCGGTACTCCGAGTACTGATGTTTGTTCTAATCTATTAATTTAAATATCGAAAAAATGATAATTTGATAATGAAAACGATAATTTTAAGGAATAATTTAATATCAAATCGGATATTACGAATATATCGGACATTCACCAAAGCGATTATATGATTGTTGGCATTCCCCCCCCCGGCGAAAGTCAACTACAATTCGGTCTTCAATATATAGATATATACACAATATTTCTGATTTTCCAGTACTAAATGAAAAAAAAAAAATCTGGTGAAATTATCGCAATCTTTAAAGAAGACTTTTCTGGTAAAAACTTCCTTGTTCTGGTAATAGAACTAAAATATACAGTATCGGAACTATTTATGTGGAAACTATTTGCCGGAAATTCTGGTTTTTAAAATTATTAGTTCTTATTACACACTCATTTAGTGAAAATACAAAATTGAAACGTAAATCAATGTTTTTTATGCCCTTCTCTAAGATATCATTATAGTATTACCAAATTTGATCTCAAATTAGAACATACATCATATTATAATTTTAGCAAACTAATTTGCTGTTAATTTTAGAGAAATAATTAAAAAGTGCTTTGGAGAAAACTACCATATTTTTTGGACATCGCAAAGAGCCTGAAATACGTTAAAGTTTACCATATTCTGGTAGTTTTGACCATTATGCTTTTTTCTCAGTGTAAGATCCTATTTTGATCTTTCAGGATTTCGTGTGAGCTTTAGTATGCAAATAGAAATTATTACAAATAAACAGCGCAAATAGAAATTTAAGTAAAAAAAAAACGTATTCTTAAAAAACATAGAATTTTTTCATAAGTATTTAAGAAACTGACCCTTAAAATACAAGGAGTCTTATACCTTTCTAATATGGCACTAATATTATACTGAAAAGAAAAAAGATTATATTCAAAATTATCAGGATATGATAAAACTTAACTCTGATTCAGGCTGGATATCTGGAACACTAAAATTTGGTAAATGAGGTAAAATTTGGTAATTTTATCATGATACTTCGGCATTATTTTTTAAAAAAATTTATTTCGACAGGTATTGAATTTAAAATAATACTTGAGGAAAATCTGTTTAATGATTAATATATGTTTTCCTTTTCTCTAATTTTATAAGTTAATTTTATATTTATTTTAAATCGAATTATATTTACGTTTTTGTTTTTTGAAATAGAAATTTAAGTTTAAAAAAGAAATCTGGAAGTGAGATATTATAAAACTTAATAAACATTTTGGATATAAAAATAAAAACTAATATCATAGAAAGTAAGATGTTTAAAAAAATTGTGTTTAAAAATTTAAAGACAAAATAAAACACCGAAAGTTTCCCTGAAATTCCCGAGCATTTCAAATTCTCAAATTTAAAATTAGATGAGATACCTATTGAAAAAGAAGTATTTTTTTCTATTCGCATTTTTTCTATTGGATTCGTCTACATCATACCTTCAAAAATACTAAAACAAATCCTGGGAATGATGGGGCAATAAAAAATAATGATTTATCGGGTTTCTATTTTTTAACAAGCATTCGTGAAGCATAAAGCAATTTTAAAGGTTGCTTGAGTAGTTTTGATGTCATATTATAGAGGAAATTGATAAGTGATAATTCTAGAGAAAAATAATAAATTTATAGGGATAAAAAGTATAAAAGCATTAAAAGAATGTTATACGTAGAGTGTCTTAGATGATCAGATAAAAATGATCAACTGTTCTTTTATCATCACAATGTAGGTATCAAAACATCTTAAAACGAATTCCTTTTTACACATATTCATTAATTGAAATTTTATGAATTTTTTCTGCTTGTAGTATTCAATAAGGAAATGAATAAAGCAAATAAAATCAATGAATAAGTATTATATTCATTGCTTATATTAACCTTTAAAAACTTTTTTTCAGATCAATTTCACATCACACTTACTTTAAATTTTTTTTTTTTAATTTCTTGAAAAAATTTACGTTAGAAAAGAACTATGCGCATACCAACAAGTATTTAAGTGTAAAAAATATTTTCAAATTTTATTTTATCTTCAGTTACTACAAGTTAAAATTAAAATTTTGAAGTAAACATAGAATAGTGCTGAATCAACCCTTTTTCTTTTGAAGAGATGCATACTTTCGTACTCACTATTATTAATTATTTTGATGAATCCAATTTTTATTTTGATAATAAAATTAATATTTGACATACATTAATATCAAAAACATTTTGCTTTCGTAACTAGATACATAAAAAACAATATTTATTTGATAAATGTATTAAACCCACTATAATACAAATAATTTTAATTATATT
The DNA here is from genome assembly GCF_043381705.1 of Parasteatoda tepidariorum. NCBI lineage: Eukaryota > Metazoa > Arthropoda > Arachnida > Araneae > Theridiidae > Parasteatoda > Parasteatoda tepidariorum. The sequence continues at coordinate 14,530,196 of NC_092205.1, forward strand.
TTTAGACTATGATACTCCGGAAAACGAAAATCCTTCAGAAGAGCAGGCCACAACATTAACTTCATCAACGATAACAACGACGGGCAGTGGTGAAAATGTTGTACCGGAAATAATTGTTACAACCTCATCCTCACTTTCTACAGAATCAGATAGCACAAGTTCTTCATCTGTATCATCCCCGTTCAATTCTACTTCTGGTATAACAACTTCGATAACTACTCCGGTCCCAAAAGAGCATGAATTAATTACTGCCACAAGCTACTACGCAACTACTACGCAATCAACAACCAAAATGACACAACCGGCAACTATAACAACCACAACAATGTCTTCATCTTCAGCACCAAGCACTACAACTACGCCCACAAGTACAACAGCCATTCCTACTACTACCACCACTACCCCTGAGCCTACAACTACTACATCTACGCCTACCCAAACTGCACAAAATATTACTACGATTGCACTTACCACTACTATCACATCTATGGCACCGATAACTCAAAAAGCAAGTACAATACCTACAATTAATAGTACATTTCCCTCAACTTCTAAAACAATCCTAATTACTTTACCTGCAACAAGAACATCTACTGCCGAATCCCTAACTAATGCATCACAGTCAGCTAGTGCAACTATCATAAATTTGCAAAGTAGCACGTTACCAACATCCACTGTTTATATTAACACTAAACCTCCTTTTGAAACTCCTTCAACAACTGCAGCTCCTCCGAAGGAATCTTCCGCATTACCAACCACCATCACCCTACTGCCTTCTACATCAACAAGAAAAACGTACAATTTAAGACCTAGGAATAGAACAGACTTACCAACTACAACTTCCACTTCTAGATCTGTAGTGTGGCCAGTAACTGCAACGCGACAAACTACAAGTATATCTATTCAGCCTAGCAGAAGAACTACTTGGTCTTATAGAACCACTACCAGTACAACTAAACAGCCTTCCAAAAGAACTACTTGGTCTTATAGAACCACAACCAGACCAACTACTTTTAGAAGTAAACCATCGACAAGGTTATCTACTTCAACAGTATCCATTTCAACTGAATTTTCTGTTGAATCAGTGAATGAGCAAGCATCTAAAACTGAATCGGCAGCTATGAGCAGTACTCAGCCTACAATCATAATTATTTTAGTGGTTGGTATTGTCGTTTGTTTCGTTGCTGGTGCTGCTTATGTTATGAGGAAACGTACTCAAAAAAGACAATCTAAACTTTCTGATGACTCTGAAATGAGGTTTCTATCTGAGAGTGATTCTGTAGAATATTCAGATCCAGCAGCTTTAGAAAAGATGCTAATACGTTGACTTTAGTGTGACTTAGATAATTTTGAAAATTTATTTATTTAAAATCAGAACAAAAACTGTAAGTAAAAAAAGCATTTATTTTTATAAACATTTGCATGAAAAAAGAAAAAAAGAGGATTTTTTTTTGAAAACAGATAGAAATAAATAAAAGCATTATCTAGATGTTTTCACGTTTCACTATTATGTGGTTTGATAAAATACTTGGAAATTTTAGAGAAAAATGTCATTAAACAAGAGTTAAGACGTAACTAAGTTTCGTTTCAAAGATATTAATGATAATATGACAGAAAATAAAGGTTTTTTAAATATAAAATTTACTGGCCTATTTTTCTTAATTATAGAAAATTATTGCATTCCAGGTGCCTTGAAAATTACCGACAATATGTTAGAAATAAAAAAAAATAGTGCGTGGAGTCCCTCCGAGCAGAAGAAGTGAAACTTCGTAATGTGGAAATGAAAATAGGAAGGGGAAGAAATTGATTTTTAGTGAAATCATATTGTTTTTTTAAGAAAAACTTTATTAACATTGCTTTCAATTCACAATTGATCGAATCTTTTAATTATCATTTTCGAGTGGAGAAATATCCAAATCTATAACAATCTATATAATGGGATTATGATAACTAAAGTAAGATACGAAATGTTTAAGTTCTATTTTTTCAATATTTCTTGCAAACACTGCATCAATGGTAGTCCCCCCTTTGGTTGTTGGATCATTCCTACCATTTATCATTTCCAATCCAAATTTGTCATTAAGGAAGTTTAATAATGTTTCAGCTTCAGGTAACGAGAACGCAACAGTGCTTTCATTCCCCCTCCATGGTAGCGTTAAACGTTTAACGCAACCTTGTTGGAAGTCGCATTAGAAGTTTCACTTCAATTATTTAAGTGTTTTTTTTTTGACAGGTGGGCGTCATACACAAAGAAATCATTCTAATTTTTTAAAATAAATAAATAGTAAATGTAATGAGCAAATAAAAACTTCTTAATTTGATTTCAAAAATTGTCTTTTTCAAGGATATTTTTTGTTCAAATATTGTACTTTTCAGTTTAATTGAATTAACGTTTTTGTAAGGTACTACTTTCTGTAGTGTCGATACAATAACTCTTTAGAAGTACATGTATAAAGAACTTTATCAATATCGTTATATATATATATATAGTTATA
>NC_092205.1:14533235-14708696 GCF_043381705.1 Parasteatoda tepidariorum
TGGAGGTATTAGGAATCATTTACATTTTCACTCATAGATATGCCGCAAATATTTATATCTGAAAGTTTAAGGCTTAAAAAACACTTATATATAATTTCTTTTTAAAAAATCCCGAATATTTATCACTATAATACATATGAAATTTTTGGTGGCAGGTTCCTTCTTTCTTTGTAAAATATTGTTAAGTAAAATGGTTTTAAGTCATGAAATTATTTATGTTTATAGAGGATTCTTAAAAATCAACTGCTGAGAAGTTTTGTTTAAAGCACAGATGTAGGTTTAGCTTCAACTGTAAAGAGTTCTGTAGTTATAAAGTATACAGAAGCAAAACAAACAAAAATGTTTTTCTTTTGTTTAAATGAACAAAAAATTGAATTATAAAAATTGAATTATTTGTTTAAAATATCGATTATAAATCTTGTTATAGTACATCGTGAACTAATTTTTATTCAAAATTCATTTTTTCGTTTCCTTAATATAACAACAAACCAATTCTAAAACAGTAAAAATAATGACATAATAAAGTTTATTGATGACAATAATCGAATATGTTTCTCTACATCACATTCAGAAATATTGCATTTGTCCATAAAATATATCTAAGCCGTAGATTTGGTCTTTAACTTTACGAAAACATATAATTTTGACGCACATTTTACGAGAATGTGTATTACTCGGAGGAAAATAAAACTAAACTCAACAAATGATCTTGAAATTCTTTTTTGTAAAGAAAAATAAATAAATACAGAAAAGTGTAAAGAATTTTGTTCTAAAGTTATAAAGAAAGTTTTTCTTAAAAGGGTTGAAATAGAAGTGAAGTGCATTTCTTATGAGAAAGTTCATTGACGTGCTTGACGAAGCTCGTAAAATCTCTTTCAGCTTTTATTACGAAAAACAACAAAGTTCTTTCAAAACAACACCACAATTCTTAGAAATTGTAAAAGGCTCATAAACAGAAGAAAATATAAAATTGGATAGACTTACATTTATCAAATCACATCAGCATTATTTGATATATTTATTCTTAAATGCATTTAAGTCTTTTTTTATTAGCGTTATAATATTTTTGGTTTTTAAACTGAACAGATTGATGTGAATAAATTTCAACAGATCTATTAAACATCATTCGCTTAAAAAGACACATTCAACAAATTTGCTCACATTGAGTCACTGAAAAGAGTCTTATGGAAAAGATGGAAAAACACCAAGGATAACAGAAATCCATCCAATACATCCCCCCACATTTATTCAATCATAGCTTCAATTGTCAATCGAACAGTTTTTCGAACTCGTTTAGAACACGTGGACTCTGCAAGAATCACGTTTTGTGTATAAAAAATATCCTCACGTTTAATATTTCAGCTAAGCGTAATTATCTCGCAAACTAACTAGAAGCGGTGACTGTAATTCTACGGCGTATTAACTATATATACGAGAAGAGGAAAGGCAATTCCTAGTGAAACCAATAAAACCAGGTAAACGAGAAGAAATTTACCCATTGAAATCAAAAATCATTTCAGCTTTATTTATGTAACCGTTGTTGAACACCCGACGATTTCGGTTTTACGACTACTAATGTTCAACTCCGTAGCTTTGTCATTTTGAATACAATCCAGAAGACATGGGCACTCCTGGATCAAATATTGGGAGAAATTTGCCTACCCGGAGGACTTTTTATTGGAACTGATCCGTATTTGCGTTAGATGGAGAGGAAAACCACGATGACCTCCCACGGTAAGTCTGACGGCAAGGGGACTCCAACTTATGATTAATGTGCCACTGAGGATAGGTATTTAACGTCAGCACTGAGAGCAGGATGCGGAATTCGTATTGACCAGCATCATCTGGTTTTGAACCCAGTTCCACTCAGTGGAAGGTGAACGCTCTATCCCCTGAGCCTCCACGGCTCTTTGAGCTGCATTTGTCAAAACAGTAGGAGGAGTATGAAGCTGTTTAAATTAGGAAATCGTACTTCATAATTAAAAGTTAATTGCAAATCAAAATGCTAGCCGATGACGCTTTCTTTAATTCAAGATGTCCATGAAGGAGCTGAGGTTATTTTCTAATTAAAAAAATGTGGTTAATCCGCGGTCATTCATCCGTAAGGTCGGGGGAGGTCTAACAAGGAGCGTAAACGATTATTCTGATTTGCCGAAAGAAATCGACGCACTCCGAAAAAAAAGGTAATGCAAATTCGTTCTTGCTAAGACTTAAAGCATGTAGTGTACAATGTTTTTGAACCTATAGTAAAGAACCCCGTGAAATAAACAAAACAAAAACAAAAGTAATAAAATAGTCAGGGGAAATATCAGCATCCTTCTTTCTACTCATAATAACATAGCGTTATTTTAACATTAATCGAATTTTCTTTAAAAAAAAAAGTCGAAAGCCCCCTATTGGCATCTGATTTTTGCAGAAATGTAAAATTACAATAATAACTTATTCATACTCTTCTGTTTGAAATATCAAACAAAAATGTATTGAAACATCTGTTTTAGTTATTATTTATCTAAAAATTAGCTTTTTTTTACAAGTTATATTTAAAAAAAACTCACAGAAAACTTTAGAATTTAAAATTTTATTTACTCCTGTCTTATAAATCTTCATTTAAAGTTAATTAAATCACGAGCAAATAGTTACGCAATTAATCAGAAGTGTTAAATTACAATACTGCTTTCTCCATGGTTTAAATATCGAGCATTCTTGGTAAGATAAACCAACCTGTCCGTTAAATGTAGGAATTTTCTAATTTACTTCTGATCGAACTTTTAATTTGCGATCTCTTTTACGCTAGCATCAGCTCGACGAGAATTTAAATCAGCAATTATTCTTAGATCTGGAGGTATTAGGAATAAACTTAGTGAAATACATTTTGATTGGATGATTTTGTGTTAAAGGTCAGACTGATTTAACGTGTATGCAGATACTGAAAAATAAATAATAGAAAAGTAAAATTATCTGTATTTCAAGACATAATATTTAAAAATTTGAAGTACAGTTTATATTGAGAGAATAAGATTTTTTTTAAAAAACCCTCATTTTTATGTCGATTAGAAAAAAATGAACCCTTACAAATGTATATGTAGGTACTTTTATTTTCGTCGCACTTAGCTTCACAATGGGGTATTGGCGACGGTCTGGGAAACATTCCTGAGGATGATCTGAAGACATGCCACAGCAATTTTGATCCTCTGCAAAGGGGATGGCTACCTTACTTTGAAAGCCCGACGACCTGCGCCTGAACTAGAGCACTTTACCATCGAAGAGTTTAACGAGGACAGATACAGCTCACCCTCGGTCCCTACGCAGGCTGATCAAAGTGAACACCCACCTGCTTACTGACCGCAGCCAGTAATGCTTGACTATGGTGTTATACTGTTAACCGTGTCTTTATGATCAGGGAACTTGCTCGTTTTGTTTTAGGTGTGGAAGACCAAAGTTTCACCTTGTGAACTTTCAGCTGTGAACTTTGATTTTTCTAATTATTTTCTTAAATATTTAAATGTCAGTTTTGTGTTATTTAGTTAATTTGAGTCAGAAATTATTTGAAATTTTGATAGGTGATAAATTTCACTTTCTTTGAGACGAAATTGCGATAAATTCTGTTTTTCTGGAAATATATTGAAATTGGGCGCATGATGCCAGCTAAAATTTCAGTTTTATAGGAAGTTTGGACTTAGCATATAATAATATGGTCTTTCTATAACTGCTGCGTTCTTGTAAAAAATGTTCCTAATGATTAGGTTAAATTTTACCTATCTTCTATTCACCTAGCGTCTTTAATTCTAATTCCCAAAATGACAATGTGATCTCATTATAGGCACTACATGTTTCTTAGATTTTAAAAATTCTTTAGTTTTGCAAATTTAATTTTTCTAATCATTCTTAATTCTATTATAATTAAATTAAATCAGTTATTTAATTTTAATCAATTATTTAATTTTAATCAAAATACGAATATAAATACTTTTTATTCTTTTCTTAACAATCAGCTAACCATTTAATTCAATACAATAAGTGTATAACTCATTAATTCAGTGTTGCGACTGATCGAATATCATAATCTATTTTTAACTTAATTTTTCTTTAAACTGCTTTATTTCTCGAACACCAAATTGTTTTGGCTGCAGAGTTATATTAAATTCAAACGGACTTTTTGGTGATTAAGTTGTAGCCAGATTTTTTATAATTTAATATTAATAACTCAGGGCTTTAGTTTTGGCAGTCTGTTGGCTGTCTCGGGGCTTTAGTTTAGTTGTCTGTTAGCAAAAATGCATTTACTGGAAATATAAATATTTTGACGTTCGGATTGGGGTGTTTTTGAATATTTGTTGGCTCTTTTGTCCGACCATTAAATTGTGTAACAAAATTGTTCTATACAAATAGATGCTTAAAAAAGAATTGTATAAGAGATGGCGTAATATTTAATGTAATATGTTTTTGAAATTTTAAATGTAGCCATATTTGTTATTTTTAAAAATGTTGACTATTAAAGAAGGTTGATTTAATTTGTTTGATCATATTTCTTCAGTTTATTATTATTTTCATTATTATTATTATTATTATTTTCATTATTATTATTATTATTATTATTTTCATTAGTATTACTATTATTATTATTTTCATTATTATTATTATTATTATTATTTTCATTATTATTATTATTATTATTTTCATTACTATTATTATTATTATTATTTTCATTATTATTATTATTATTATTATTATTAGCGCTATTATTATTATTAGGTGCACAATGTCAAGCAGTAATACAAAAATAAAAATTTTGTTTAATATCTAATTTTTTAATAAATTAATATAGTTACTGTCCGTTCCAAGACCCAGATAATTATGTCCGACAAGGTTGTAAATACAGTTTAATGTTATAGCTTAAATCAAAGTTTAAGGCATTTAAACTGTGCTTTTTAAAAATTTTCCATCGAAAAAATTATTTGTTAGAAAAAAAACCCATAACAAATAAACACTAAAGGGTGTTAAGGGAAAAGTGGACCATTACAAATCAATGCCTCAGGGGGTACTGAATTATAGATTGATCATTCTTCGGTTCAGGTCAAAATTACTATCTGCGGATGGAAGAATAGACGTTTGAATGGGTCCACCCTATACACGGGTATGACGTAAGGGTTTGGAAGAATTCANTGACAAAGATGTTCCCGCGGTTAAAGAGTGGAAAAATTATAATATATATGTATACACTTTACTTTAATTTAAACTTTACTCGTAATTAAAAAAGCATTATAATTTTTATTGTATCATTTCTAATACTTGGCGGCTCATTTTAAGAATTTGGCGGCACACAAAAGTGCCGCGGCACAGTGGTTGAGAATCACTGTTATAGACTAATATTAAGTGTATTGACACTTTATTACCTTATATAAAATTATTGGAGTTTGGAAAGAGCTTCATTTTTTTCTCCACTTAAATAATAATTTGTATCTACAAAATTGTTTTGCAGTATTTTTTATAAGGTATATAAAAATATGTATTAAAAAGTACCATTTGCACCAAAGGATGAATTAGTAGTTTTTTTTTTACTGTAGATTCTACATCTTACTTTCGAAATGCCTATGGATCTAGTTTGCAGCTGATGTGCTTAATTAGATAATACGGGCTAGCTTTAAAATTTTTTTTTGAATTTATAAAAAGTTGTGAAAAGAAAGCCTTTACAACTGTTTCCAACATTAATTGTCTTGACAATAAAATATGGTGATATTAATATAGAGAAAAAGATAATTTTATCTTATTTTATTTAAACAAAATTAAGTGAAAGTTAAAAGACAAACGTTTAAAATATTAACACAAAATTAATTATCACAAGCATAAATTTAGCATTTGATGCAGAATTAATCGATTTAATGCACCTTCGCTGATTCCGAGAATCGTTATCGAAAAAATTGACGGAAAATTTGAATTTTTCACCGGAATACAAACAAAATATATAAATTTCATGCACTGAAGAATTTGGAATTTAAAAAAAATACAAATGAAACTGTATCTCTCCGGAAAACTGTATGAGGGGGCATTTAATACTTAATAAAAATATATAGAGCAGTTAAAAAATTTCATTTATGCAATACTAATAATTTTATTCAAAGGAAAAGAATTTCAGTTTCAAACAATGTACAATGTTTAACTATTCCCGTTAATGTTTTATCGTTCTTCAAATATTCATTGGTCACCATTTTTCACCCTGAGAAAAAAAAAGTATGGTCAAAGCTACCAGAATATGGTCAAATTTAACGTAATTCTGGCTCTATGGGAATACCAAAAAGCATACTAATTTTTACAGAAGAATTTTGGTAAATGAATTTAGTAAAATTAACTGTAAAATATTGTTTTGTAATATGCGTTAAAATTTATGAAATGTGGAAAAATTTAAAAATTTTATCATGATACCGTACTAACTCACTATTTGGTAAAGTTTACTTTTCAGTTTTGTATTTTTTACTAACAGTGGGTAACAAGACTTACAATTTTGAAAACCAGAATTTCCAGCAAATCGTTGCCATATGAATGGAAACCGTTACCATAGGTATGATTTAAATACCGTATATTTAGGTTTTAATACCAGAATTATGTTTTTTTTCTCTAACTAATTATGCACACTAACTAATTCGGCACAATTTTAAACTAATTATGCATGAAGCTTCTAGGTTCACAAAGCAAAAATATATCCCGATTACAATAGGACACAAAAACAAAAAATAAATCTAAGTTAAGCAAAAGAAGTAGACAAGAAAGAATTATATTTCAATTGATTCGATGTGCGATACGGCTCTGTATTTAATTAAAATATCGTTAATTAACATATATATCGTTAATTAACATATATATAATTAACATATATATTTAATTAACATATATAATTAACATATGTTAATTAACATAATATCGTTAATAATTTTTTTTTTATATTCAATGCACAATCAGTCTGCCCGATGGGCAGACCTAGTGCGTTCTCCAGAAGTGGTACCCACTCTTTCAGGACCACCACAATGGGTGAGATACCGTTGGTCATGTTAATTTGCACGTTTAGTTTTTGCCACACTAGATTGCAGCACCGAGATTCTATTTCGATGCTAAAGTGCATTAGGAATTTAATTTTGCCGGAAATGCCAAGAGCCAATAAGGCACTCCAGGGATCTTTTACATGCCGCATAATCATATGACATGGCCGCTGAGGATTTTCTGCATCCCGAAACTCCGGTGTCTGGGCCGGGGATCGAACCCGCAGACTTGGGCTCAGAAGGCCGACGACAGACCAACTGCGCCACCCAGCCACTACTTCGCTGAACTTTAATAAGCCATTTTGATGATAAATATTAGCTGGCGTTGACGTCATAATTTAAATGTGTGGGTATAGGTCTTCTTCTCCTTGAAGTGCAAGTACCCAATAAGCTATTATTTTTGGTGCTTCAGATAAGTATTAAATGTTAATATGTATGTGAAAAACTAAAAAACGGAAAAAACCCTTCTATTTTTATCGATATTTGCACAAATCATAGTAGTATATTGTAAAATCAGTGGAATTCAGAAAAAAAACAGAGAAGAAAGAGAGAGAAAATTTCTCTCTTGTCTTTTGCTAAATTGTAAATTGTAATTGTAATGTTAAATTGTAATTGTAAATCTCTTTTGTTAAATTGTAAATTTCGATTTATTGTGTTTAAGAATTCTGCAAAGTTTACTTTAAGCTTCCTTTATTTTTTACAGAATGAAAAATTTTTGAACTTAATTATAAGGTATAACTAAAACAAAAGTTGCGAAATTTTTTTACCGTCCAAAAATATAAAAGTAAGGATTTCACCTCACTTACAAAGTCGTAATTTACTTGAATATCAGAGTAAATTACAAACATCCTTTTCCCATATTAACAATATAATAAATTTCTTTTTAACTCAAAATTAACATTTTTTTATTTTAAAATCTATTATGGATGAGATAAAAAAGAAATTATTTCTCCCTATGGCTGAAATGTTTCGCAATTTTACAGATTCTAAAGAAGCAACAGAAAAAAAAATGTAAAAATAATACTTCAAATTATCTTGTGATTATTTGAAGTAGAATATCTTAAACAAACATTTAGACTAAGAATAAAAGGAAATTGCGTTATGCGTAACAAGTGTTTCAACGATCTCACGCTTGGTTAGTCTTCATTTGCATAGAAATGAGTTTCCTCCTCTTAAAAGGAATTTTTTTTTCGTCTGAAGGTATTTGACTTTTACAAAAATCCATTAAAACTTTTTTTTATTCATTGTTTCTATCGCTAGGAGAAAAAAACAACTTTCTATATAAGAGTATAGTTCTTTATGATTTAAACAAAACAAAATTAATTAGTTTAATTGTTCTAAAGCTTTGATCTCATGTACTTCCCTTAAAGCTAAGTTTGATGTGTTAGAACTATTGAAAAGAAAACTGAGCTGAAAACAAAATGTGACACAATAATATCAATACGCAATCATACAAGTGTTTTCGGAAATCGGCGCTATCAAAAAGAAAACTCAACTGAAACAAATAATGTAATACAGCAGTAGCTATACACGATCATACAAGCGTTTTCTGATATCAGCTCTATTGAAAAGAAAACTGAACCGAAAAAGAAAATATAGCACAATAGTATATATACGAAATCACACAAGCCTTTTCTGAAATCGGTGTTATTGAAAAGAAAACTGAACAGAAAATAAATTTAATATAATATTATCTATATGCAATCATACAAGCGTTTTCGGAAATCGACGCTATCGAAAAGAAAACTGAACTGAAACAAATAATGTAATACAACAGTATCTATACACCATCATACAAGTGTTGTGTTTTCTGATATCGGCTCTATTGAAAAGCAAACTGAACCGAAAATGAAAATATAACATAATAGTATATATACGAAATCATACAAGCGTTTTCTGAAATCGGCGCTCCTAATAAATATCTTTGGAAACATAGTCAGCAATAAAATTATATTCTTTAGGGGTATAAAATTGAATGCTTAAAATAGAAATCAATAAAGAAGCTATTGATTTTTCGCGATTGGTTCGTACATTAGTGATTATTGATAGAAATATCAGAACCAGTTTTATTTCTAGCTAACACTTCGAAGTGTGTCTACTAATAGTGTTTCAGACATGTTTTAAAGGGGTATGGCCACATTTAAGCACATTTTGTTTCTTTTTAAACGTTATTTTGAATGAAACATAGGATATTAAACGAAAAATGTTTTTAGTGGAGGTGTTACTGAGAAAAACTTAAGTGGGTGGTTGTTGACTTCTATCGGTGAATGTCGACAATCACATAGTCGCTTTGGTAAGTGTCCGAAATATGTACTAGGTGTTGTTAAGTGCTATTGCCCAATATACATTTGACCGGTATGCCCTACATTGATTTTTTAAAAGTTAATTGCCACTGCCAGGTATGCCTTTAACCAGTACTCTGAACACTAATGTTTCTTACAATCTATCCTCAGCAGATATTAAAATATCAAATAAATATAATAATATCAACGAATAAATGAATATCAAATCGGATATAATAAATATTTTGAACATTCATCAAAACGACTATGCGATTGTTGACATTCATCGGTGAAAGTCGAAATTTTCTTGATTTCTGTCATTTGTGGTAACAGAGGTACATTAAATTACTCAGGATAGATAATGCAACCACGTTACTTCACATGGTATTTTTAAAACAGTTGAGAAATTATCATGATTGTAAGGTTAAGTTTTGTAACTCTTTAGTTGGCGTCTCTTATGCTAATTAAAAAAAAATGAAGCTAAACTTCAATATGAGGAAAATCCATAGTTATTGAAAATGAAAATTGTACACGGATGTTTCAATATTTGAAATGTTACTCCAACACTGCATTATTTAAAAACATGGAAATGTACTAAAATCGGGAATTATTCATACATATTATAATAAATTTCGATATTTGAAGAAAATCTCGCCAAGTAAAAGATTTAATATATTTTTAGAGCTTTAACTTTTTAACGCAGACACCGGTGTCCCGTATGTATATATTTTCTTCCAACCCTATGGTAACAAGCAAACATGTTTTTTTGTATATTTCAGTTATGAAAAACAGGCTAATAGTTATTTAAAAAATCTGTTAGATTATCAAAATATATTGGTACCAAAATTTAAAATCCAAATAAAGTAGTCTAAATAAATTTTTCCTATTCATTTATATTCAAAAACTTATAAATAATGTATATAGTATATTAGAGAAATTTCAATGGTTAATAACTGTTTCTTTCAGATTTAAATAACTGCAATTAAGTGCAAAAAATTATTTTAGTATCAACTATAAGAATTTATTATTAACGCAGAAAAAGATACAGGTGTTTCATGCTTTATTTCAAAGCTATGTTATTAAAATGCTAAATATAATACTTTTCGCTTACTTTTACTTAAATTAATATAAAACAGATAAGGAATTAATAAAAATTTAATAAAAATTCTGCATCATAGGCCTAAAGTCCGGATAACTATTTTCACCAAGATTTACAGTTTTAAATTAAATATTAATAGAGTATAATCGATAAATTAATCAATTTTGAGACATTCAAACACTGCGTTTTGCTTAAAAATTACTTTGGAGATGAAAATTCGAAAAACATCTAAAAAAATTTTACCATTGTGTTTTTAACACAACTCTATTTTGCGAAATATTTCTCCCAAGATTTTAATTTTGCAGTCATCTTGTGAATAAGATTCAAAGTAAATATAAAATTCATGTAGAAAATATTTTTATTCCTTGCTATCGAATTCAACAAATTGAATTTTTATCGAAGTTTGCGTATCTATTATTGAATAATTTCAGAAGGAATAAAATGTTACTGATGATTCAGGAAACGATATCAAGAAAATAACAAATCCTAACTTCTTTATTATATTGTCTTATTCTTATCTAGGGGTGTTTTTGACAACTTAATGTTAAACTATTGATCAAACAATTCACACGGTATCAGATCAATTTATTCCATGTTGAAATTAAAATTTTAGTAGATAAAAATTGATAAAATAATACTGAGGTTTCCTTCATATACAAATGAATAAAATGATGCATATTAAGTTTCTGTTTGCTAAAGAAATAACCAGTGTAACAATACCACGTTGTAGATAAAAGTGATAATATTGCAGAATGCAGTTGGCAAAATGATAGATGGTGTTCACAAACGGATATCTAACTTTCAATATAAATAATTCTTAATTTATCTGAAAAGTAAAATATGTTTTGATTTAGCTGGAGTAATTTCTCTGTTTAGAAAATATTGCACCTTGCAATATTGCTGATTAACACCTTGAATCTTCTCAACTAGCAATTAAAATTATATCAGAATCAGATCATTGAACTAAATACTTGTTATAGTTGCAATTAGTGCAGTTAAGTTCTGTAATACAGTGTTTTTCCGATTTGTAATTAACCAAGTTGTTAATTTCAAATTTAAATGAAACATTATTGATTTGCATACAAATTACATTACAAATTACATGATTGTTTATAATTAAAGGAAAATTATACTGTTCAATCTCTACTAAAACTGACCTTATATGTTTCGTAGAAATAATAACAGCGCTTAATTTATAAGTGCTGTGATAGTATTAGAAAATTAACTATTATGAAACTGTCATATAGATTGAATCACTTATGACAAATCTTGCTCTTTTCGAAATGGGTGATTCCATGAAATAAACCAGTATTAGTAGTACTCATGCTGATGAAATAGCAGATATATTCTGATTGGATAACGCTAATATTTACTGTTGAAATCTACAAACAAGCAATGACTTGTTAAATAAATATTAAGTATGCCATGTTTATGCGAATATAATGGTAAGTGATAGTAAATTTGTAATTTACAATTTGAATTTACATAAACACCTGGGTTTGTGTAATTAATAATGTATGGAGCTGTCTACTACAAATAGTTCTTTATTAATAATGATGAATTAAATTCTTTGTAGTGCTAATGAGAAACAATAAGTTTTTGTGATATGAGCTTGGCTGTTTTAAACAGCTTAGTTTTTAGCTAGTTTTAGTAGTTTGCTCTTAGTTTATTATAGATTGTTCTAAATTGTTTGTTTTGTTATCGTTCTATTCATGTTGTATTATTTCTCTTTTTCTAGACAGGTTCTTCTTTTACCATTATAGGTCCCTGCTACAATAGGGTAATTTTTGGCTGATGGCTTGTTATTTCTTTAAGTTAACTGCAAGAATATTTTAACATTCTGTCATGACTTCGGCTATTCTAGCCAGATCTCATGCTGTTGATACACTTTGAAGATTACACTTCAATTGTTGCGAGGATTTTCTGATGTGTTTTGTGAGTGTATTTAGGTTATACTTAGTTTTATATCTAAGTAAAAAATGTTGGACGTCTTGGTCCCTGATGCTCAGAAGTATCCAACTGTGATTACTCGTCTCTGCGCTTAACATTGCTCGCTTCGAGTTATTGATGATGAATTTATAACTTTTAACATGATATTGGACCAACCTTGATATAGCTTGTTATTATTTATTGGAGAGTCGTGTTTATTGTTTGTCAGGAATAGGTTTTTCGAGGTGATGTAATTTTGTGAGTCACATCCATTTTGATTGCTAGTTGAATATTCCCAGTTTTTGTGGTGACAATTGAAGTCGGCAATTATCAGATTTAGAGTTAACATGTAAAACTTATAGAATGAAAAGTTTTTACAGATATTTAATACTTTAATATTTTTCCAAATGTTTACCTTATTAGTGTTGTTTATTGTGACGTCACTGAAAGGAATTATTGGGAATTTTTCATAATTTTATATGATGCAATTTTAAAATTGTTTTACTAATTTTTTGAATTTTTTTTAAGCATTAATAATATTAAATGCACAATACTGACATTAATTATATGACACATTTTTGAGATTATTAATTATATATGCACTATTGTCATTATTTACCTAATTATCTGATGATAGCATTTTTTTAAAGGTATATATAGGATAGGATTTTTATTATTCCATTACATAAAGAAAATAAATGAACGGAAATATAATTTTAATCGCATCTTCTTGCATATTTTGAGGATATTTATTATTAATTATTGACACTATATACATTAATTCGTACATTATTTCGTTAATAGCAAATAGTTGACATTATTTTGTACCGATAAATTATTGTTGTTATTCGCTATACATTATTGTGAAACTTAATATACATTATTAACATTATTTATTTCACAATAATAGCATTATTTTATGTAAACTGTAGATATTAATTATTAGGTAAATTTAAGACATTGTTTCTTTTGTTTCTTTCCACATTTTATCAGCACAATAAATAAAGAGCAAAAACGATGAAAAATATAAATTATTGGCATTATTTATTTCACACTAATAGCATTATTTAATGTTTGACATTAATTCTTAAGTATATTTAAGACATTGTTTCTTTTGTCGTTTTCATACTACATTTTATCATTACATAATAAAAAAAAACAAAAATGACGAAAAATATGCATTATTGACATTATTTATTTCACACTAATAGCATTAGTTAATGTTTGACATTAATTCTTAGGTATATTTAAGACGTTGTTTCTTTTGTCTTTTTCATACCACATTTTATCATTACAATAAACAAAGAACACACTGTTAAAATTTTCATTCTAAAATTAGGGTAAAATAACTGGCAGCTGTCTGTTCATCCGATTAACCGTAAAGTTTACGGTAAAGAAGATTTTTTTCTTTTATGGTTTTGTAACCATTTGCAAAATGTATGGTTATAAAACCATGAATTCAAAACTATACGGTTTTTTAACCATTTACAACTAGCATTTTTCAAAAACGATAAAAAAAAAATTCTCATTTAACTAGACGTAGGAGTTCGGTTTTTCGTAGGGTAATGGACATTGGAGAGTGCCGGACACTGGAAATTCTTCATGTGTTGAAGGGAATGGAGGAAATAGTGTGGTGTCAACACTAGAACTCGAACTCCAGATCTGCCGGTTATGAGATTGACAGACAAGCCCGCTCGGCTATGATATGTACGCAGTTGCAACGAACTAAGTAGCTTCATTAGGTGGTTCTAGTGGGTGCGATAAAATTCTGATTGTTTAACGGTATTGGGTGAAAGCAGTTAATGAACAGTTTTTCTCAAATTTAACAGTTTGATTACCATTTTATTTATGGGCATTTGACTATTTTGATTATCAATGGTAAAATAACCATTCAATAAATTGTTATTTAATCATTACTTTCGAGAAATTTCCAACAGTGCAAAAATGACGAAAAATATACATTATTGACATAATTTATTTCACACTAATAGCATAATTTAATGTTTGACATTAATTCTTAGGTATATTTAAGACGTTGTTTCCCTTGTCCTTTTCATACCACATTTTATCATTACAATAAATAAAGAACAAAAATAAAAAGAGACGCACCATTTTATTGATATCTTGTTTACAGTTTTAAGCGTATGATATTCTACACAACGAAGTTTAATAAATGAAGCAGGTAAGCATCTGTCAAATAAATTACTTATCAATTAAATTGTTTCTCAACTGGATAAACTCCTGGCTGCGTCAGCTTCAACTTGCAGAGCCCAATTTAACATAGTGACGATGACCGAAGCAAATGTGATATTTATATCTAATTTATATTAGCCCGATTCAGAGAAATGGATATCAAAATGTCAGATAGGGTTGCCACTAGTTTCGGACAGATTAACATATTCAATGCCAGGGTGCGGACGTGCACCAGATATACTTTAGCAGATGCAATTGCTCATCCACCAAAAGTGGCATTTGACCGACAGAAGGGAGGAAGAGACACGAAATTGATTAGTTATTTCGGAGACAAAAGAGGCCTTCAGCGTGAAACTTAGCAGGTGTCGGGAATCCATAGGCGCTTATCTAGGGAAGCAAATATTAGAGTTGTCGGTGAATTGATTAGTTCCTTTTACTTCTGTTTGAAAGTCACTTCAGAGAAATGGGGCGTCACTTGTAGTAAATATTCTACCTTGCAGCTACAAGTCAATAGGGGCAGTACTGATTTGCCGACTTTGATCTATAAATCGAAGCAATACTCTATTGATTTTGTGCTCCGTCACGTTAATTTGTAAATATATTATTGAATACTTCTGAGAAAGTGTCAAGAATTGTCTCTAAACTGCAATAATTTGCATTAAATCGAAATAATCAGGTTTTATGCAATTAATTCTTCACAGAAAGTGGCAACAAGAATATACTGTATTAACTAATTGTAGACATTTGAGCAATTTGCTTTTAAAGTATTGAAAATATAGCTTTTATTTTAAAAAATGTATTCCTAAATCAGCAAAATTTCTTTTATTGCTCCATCTATTATAGAAGAGAAGAAATTTTAGTGAACTTATCGTACTGCATGGTAATTACATTTCTGGTAAACGAAACCATGTTTTTTGTTAAAACCAGAAGATACGCAATTTTAACTAAACATTTTGCAGTTTTCCTGTTCTTATGATAACGGTTTACCAGAAATTCTGGATCTCAAAAATCATAGTACTTATTACCCCACAGTTTGTAAAAATTTTAAAAATAAGTAAATTTAACCGAATGACTGGTTTTTGTTCTATGCTCTAAGGCATCATGTTAAAATTACCAAATTTTACTACTTTTCTCAAATTTTATCAAGCATTATAAAACATGTAAAATATATGCTAATATTACCCAAATCAGTAGACTACTTCTCATAGAGCCAGACACATGGTAAATTTTACCAGATTCAGATAGTATTCTGTATAACAGTAAGTAGACTTTCGTATTGTGCGTTTTTCCACTTTTCTAAAAAATATCACTTTTAGGAAAACATCTTTGGGCTTTGATCATTTAGTAAAGCTTATCTAATAATGGCTCTGCTATGTTGCATTGCGCATGGAAAATATACTAATTTCTTCTTTGCTCCTGCGGCCAACACCTTCCCCTCGACTATCGCAGTTTATTTTGCTTATTCGAGCTAATTTTCTTTTTAAGTTTTTATTGGAAACTTTGATCCGTCACGTTATCTCTCTGATGTGAAGATCGTGTTTGGATTGTTTGAAACATTCCCAAATTAAAGGGCATGTTTTTAGTTTTTAAACTTTCTTTCGAAAACATTCTCTTACCCATTATTTGCCTTTTTTATAAAAAGTTTTGCTTCATAAAAAAAATCATCTGCTTTCGAGTGGTTTTATTGTATTAGCTACTTATCCAGAATGCGAAGGAATTCTTTTATATTATTTAACAAGCCAGATCATTAAGTTATGAAAACCTTTATGAAACTTAATGAAAATGCTTGTCTAAACCAGCCAAAAAGATAGATATTATTTATAAGATTATGCCTATAAAAACTAATATATTTTCAAATAAACTACTAGGTGAACAGACTAAACCAAACTTGGTGAACAGATGAATTTTCTTCTTGGTGAATTTTTTTTAGCAGATATTATTACTATTCTTCTTTTGGGAATGAACACCACTTTTTTTTTCTTTTCTTCCAGACGTGGACACGTACCTAGGTTTGCAAAACCCTTAACCGTATAGTCCACGTCTGGACGACAGTCTAGCTCGCACAATACGCGGCACATAAGTAAACCATTACAAATTTCATAACTGCATTACAATTACAAAGCACAATTGCGCAATACAGATGACAATAATGCGCATCACATTAGTTAAATTAAAAAAAAATGAAGCAATGAAGCGAATTTTGTTATATACATAATAATTGAAAAAAAGAAGCAAAAAGAAAACAAATAAAGAAAATGTAAACAAGTGAAATGTATAATGAAGGACAAAATCAAAAACTGTTAAACACTTTCAAGATTATTTAAAAAGTCAGGTTTAATTAAAATTTTAATAAGGAGTCCTTTTCTGCTAGAAAACTCATTACGTTAATTAATTTAGAGTTTAATGTCTTATTTGTATGAAAGTTTTTTTTGCCAAATATGTAAATTATTAATGTTTGAAAGTCGTGTATGCCATGATATTGTGTAAAGGCAAGTTGATAAGTAATGCTCTGGTGAATGAACAACACTATGGAATTTAGAGTCTTTCGTTGTAATTTTTATATGATTTAACACTGCATAAATTAAAAAAAAATTCTAAATTATGTACCTAAGTCGTCTGTTTGCTTCCGCTAACCAATCTCGATGATTGCTTCGCAATAATTGCTGTTTTGGGGCAGAAAATAGTTTTTCTTCTAAAGTTAAAATTATTCACTTAACATATATGTACTAAAAGGAATTCTATTTGCTTACACTTGTGAATCCACTTCCCACGTTCAAATATTATTATCTATTACTATTATAAATAATTTGATCTATTTGTGAACAGAAGTAATTTTTCAATCATCAATATATAGAAGCTTCAAAGCTTCAATGCTTCTGAAAATGCTCTTGAATTGACAGATGAAAAGTAGAAAGTTTGAAAAATTTAAAAATGATACTGTGATATTTTCCATGAAAGAATTTTTATTTTGCAGTTATATGAGTATAAACTTTATTGCTAGCTACTAAACGTAAATAAAACATAAAAAAGAAATGCAGAATTTAAATTTTGTTGAATTTTATCGTGTTTTTCGATTGAAAATAGACTTTAAAGTGAGAAAAGTGGGTCCTAAAATTTTAAGATTAGAAAGCGGAAGTCTTCTAAGATTCGAAAGCGAAAAATATAGTCACGTTTTATTCATTTCGCCTCTTGAGCATTCAGAACAGATTGCCTTATAAAAGTGAAATACACTTTTAGAAAAGTTTAAATTACCGTTAGTAAAGCAGTACTTATTTTATTATGAGATGCCTAATTTAAATTTTTATATATTTCTTGGATAGTGTTTGAAGTTGATCGTATATTTCAAGATGATCTAAATATTTTATGCTATCCAAAACAATACGCTCAGATAAGTAATTGTTTCAGTAAAGTTATTTGCATAAAATAATAAGTGTAGGAGTATCATTCAATAAAGTTTAGCAATCCAGTAAATTTTAAATTTTCCACAAACCAACTCTCATTTACAATGAATTTAAAGCTTCGGGTCTTGAAAAAACAATTTTTAAAGTACACAATCTTTCAATCTATTCACTTTTTAATTCCGCGCCGAAAAAAAATAAAAATGCATGGAATTTCTGAAAATAATTGACGAAAACGTTTTCAGTAAAATTGTCAGAGCGAATATTTCATCAATTTGTAGAAAATTACTATTTTTACTTGCTTGAGGAAATTATTAGGCTTAACACAAAAACATAATTGAATAGAAATTGTGACATAAAATATAATTACTTAGTCATTGACAGGAATTAAATCTGGGACCATTGCTTGATAAGATAATGTAATAATCTCTATATTATTCCGTCATACAGTGCTAATAATATAAAAATTTGATAAAAAAACATTTGAATTCTTAGATAACTCATGAACGAAGAAGCAGTTTTCTCAAATATATTCGGCAAGTTTCAAATGCGTTTGTGACAAATAAGTATAAAAAAATAAAGAAATACAGCTCAATGATAATGAAATCTTCAAAAAAAGGGCGTTTTATTTCTACAAGTTAGTTCACATTAAATAAGAGTCATTAGAACGAATATTTATTTCTAATTATTATAAAAATATTTAATTCTTAAAATAAAAATAATTCCATTTTTTTATTAATTTTACATGATCTATAAAATATGAAGTTGAAAATTAAAAATCTCTTTATTTCATTCCTAGTATACTTTATAAAGTAACAAAAAGTAAAAGAGTTCAACTTAGCTTAGCAAAAAGCTCTGGCAAAAGAAATTTCCTGTAAAGATTTTACATGAAAAAATTGGCGAAAGCTTTTATTTTTTGTATACTTTTTGGGGTGCTGAACAAGAATCCATGTTTTTTGGACTAAAATAATTTCTGAAAAATAAGTTTTTTTCCTGAAAAAATTAAGTTTTTCGCTTACAATTTTTTTCTGATTTAAGACATAAAAATTTCTGATGGTATATTTGAAAGCTAGAGAAGCTTTTCCATCAATTTTGTATTTTTTTTTCAAAGCAACAAAAATGGCCCCTCTTCCCCAATTTCTTATCCTCCAAAATTATAATTTTTAAAGGCATTTCTCGTTTAATGATATTTTTTTTTTGATTTTTAAGAAATCCAAGATAAGAATTTGTACCTTTATATTTAGAAGCGAATGAAAAGTTTATATGGAGCAAAAAAAAGTTTTATTTAACATACTTAGAGCAAAATTAATCCCCTTTTCTAATTCAAAGTTTCCACCATTATATTTAAAATATGATAAGCTCTTGCTACATAGATATAAATTCATTAATAAAATAAAAAGTAGTTATAACTGATCTTTTAACGTACTAGAAAAATATCTTTTAAATCATATGAAAAATAAAATAAAGAAATAAACATGACTAGTGAACTAGTAATACTTTACATTTATCTCATATACTCATTTTCCTTCCTATTTTTTTAAATGTTAGAATATACTTAAAAAACCATATAATAAATGTGAACATCACTTGCGACTTGCACACAAAGTCGTTAAGAATTAGTTAATATGATTAAAAAATCAATTAAATTAGATAATATTATTATCAAAAATGCCAATTAAAAATATGATAAATAAATTTAAAAGATAATCAACTTGTAAATTTATTGGTCATGCTTGATTTTTTAACTTATCTAAAAAAGAATAAATAAATAAAATTGTAATCGTTTAATGAAATTCGATTAAAAATTTAATTTTAAATGATGTGCAACTGCCATCTCCCATATAAATTCGAAGATGTCGGGAAAGATGTTCGGCAAAGGACATCCTTAATTGGCGCTTTTATTGCTTAAAACTATACCCCTAAGCTTATTTCTATAATTAGGTATTGTCGGTGAGAATGGAAGATGCTCAAAGATTGTTTTATGCCCCCCTCCGTTGTCACGGCAACAGGAGTTGGGATGAGCAAATTAGCCTACCCCTACTAGAGAAGTTCTCTGCTTGAAATAATTACCTGATAATTTTGAAAAGGTCCCCATCATAGTCATGTACGTAAAGGTTAAAGAAAACAAGTTAGCATTAAAGTCAAATGAAGTTTTTTGTAAAAAAAATAATAGTAAATGCTATAGTTTAATGATTTTAGTACTTTTGTAAATTTTTCCATTATAAATTCTTCGCAAAGTAATTAATAATGTTAGTTTAAGAAATGATAAATTTATTAATGAACAATGGAAAGAGATACAAAACAAGGCTTTCTGCGTTCCGCTTAGGAAATAAGTTTTAATTTCAATAAGTTTAAAATTTAACTACAAATTTTGTTAACAGATGGCATTGTTAACTGGAAAACTAGGAGGGGCAGTTCTACTGCATGCCATATCATTCCAACTGAAACATTTCATCTTCCAACTACACAGCGCTGTAGCTGCAAACCGTGACTATTATGAAAACATTTGTTTTATATCTTTTCTCTAAAAACATTGCCATCTGTCGGAATATTTAATAATTAATTTTGAATATTTGCAAGTGTCAAATCTGGTCTCTTGAGCAGAACAAAGCTAGTGGTATATTTATTTTCTTTGGTTTTTCTTAAATTGATATGTGAAATCATCGGCCATTCTTCTATAATCGATAGTTGCATATTGGGTTCTTCAAAAATTTAAATATTCTGTCAATTTAAATGTTCTGTTTAAGAGTCTGTTTAATATGCATTGTTGTTATATTTAAATACAAATAATAGGAATAAATTTGCATTTTTAGAAGAGAAACTTACATTTCGATATGCTGATACCGTGGTTCAAGTTCAAGCGCCTTGTGCTTTTTGTACCGTTACAAACTATGCACATTTTAATATAAGGAGATATTTTACATAATGGTTGTAAGCCTTGTTTAATGTTGAAAATTGTAATAAATTGTATTAAATTTATTACGATGACATGAAGCTTTCAGAATAGTAAACAATTTAATTTTATTTTTTAATGCGACTTCTAACGATTTTGATAAATGGCTTTTAAAAATTTATGTAAATAATAATAGGTGACAAATAAAAAAACAACAAATAAAAAAAATGTTAGGAGACATTTAAAATAATTAATTGCATGAATTAACAAATTTTCTCTGCCCTTTATTTAAACTTTCGGTTATAAAAACAAATTGTGTTTTTCTCATTATAATGAATGCTTTTAAAATACCAGCTGAAATTATAGGACATGTTGACAACCAAATAAGAAAAATATATAAAATGCTATAAATTAATATTGTGTTAACAATTTTTGTATTCGCCTTTGGAAAACCAACTGAAACTTTTAAACAAGTATCTGCTTTGCAGTAAATATGTGAATGGAATGATATAAATTTAGATTAAATTATTGTATACTGAGTGAGAGCTGACTCTCTACATAATCGAATTGCACCGTTGAGTTATTATAATCTTCTCAGACGGTTTGACATTATTAGGAATATTTTGAAGTGTATTAGGGGAGCATTCCCATTCCCAGATGAAGAGTTCACTTAGTTTAAGGAGGTGACGTACTTGCTCGGAAATGATGGCATATATACCTACTCCAAACCGAAACAAGGCACTATCTAGAATATGATAACGTGCCAATCAAAAGGTTGGGCATTGTTATCTAGTGAGTTTAAGTGTGCAATTATAAATTCATACAGTTTTCTGAATTGTAACTTCAAAACTCTGGAGTTATTTTCAAATTATTGGGATTTAGCAAATTTAGGCACAAAGTAAGCATGTAAATATAATTCACTTCATTGGCATAAAAGTAAATTAAAATATTTTATTCAAGTAGAGTTCATTATTAAAATTCAGGATTTGACTGTAAAAAATAATCGTGTATCTTTCCACCAAAAATAGTGGTTACTGAACTATTTTACACCAACGTGCTGCTACACTACACCAAGAAGGTTTTTTTACACCACTTGATGTTAAGTAGCCATCGACATTTTTTGTATTCAGTAGCACTAAAATTTGTAATACAGTAAGAAAAAGATGCTCATTCGAGCCAGCAAAGCTATTTTTACGATGATGTTAATCATTAATTAAGAATTCATGTATACACTCATCCTTAAAATAAAATTAGTTCGAGCATGAACTTTACAAGTTGCAAAGAGAGAATATTAAGGCGAATTCAAATTAGGCTTAACAGAACGGAAACGGCTTGAAATTATTTATGTTAAAATCACTACGTAGTACATTTCACGGAGATTTAAAAGTAAAATTTTATAACATTTACTACACAGCTAAAAACATACAAACTCATTTTAACGACGACCTTATGTTTTGTTTTTATTTTATAACCGTCGTTGAACAGCCGACCTAATTTTGTGTTTCCGTAGCCTTGTAATTCCGTAGCCTTGAAACTAAACTAGAAGACAAGACAACTCCTGGATTAAGTATTGGGAGAAAGTTGCCTTCGTGGAGGATTTTTTGATAGAACTAATCCGCAATTGTGTTACATGGAAAGGAAAACCACGGAAATCTCCCACGGTTAATCTGATGTCAAGGGGACTCCCATATTCCGTGCACCACTGATGCTATTTTAAGCCAGCATTGTGGTCGGTGCAAGCCGGAAGCTGTATTCGTATCGATCAGCCATCGCTGGGATTTGAACTCGGTTCAGCTCATTGGAAGGCAAATGCTCTATTCCTCGAGCCACCACGACTCCTTTTGTTTTGTTTTTCTTCATATTTAATTTATTACCGTTCTTGAACAGCTGCATCAATTTTGGGTTTTCTCCTATTAATGTTCAGCTCCTTTTTGTTGTTGTTGTTTTGTTTGATATATAGCAGTGTCAAAGGTTACTAATACTGTCTACTAATTCGATCTAACTTGTATTCAACTGTTAATAATCTGGAGACGATATTCAAAGCTCGCCAACATCGGTGTTTTTGGAAAAAGTAGTTTTTGTTTGGTGTGATTGCACCAGTGTTTGGTGTAAGCTTATTCCACTATAAGCATTTAGATTCAAATGAGATTTTTTAAAATATTGAAATATGAAACTTCATATGACTTCATATAAAAGCTCGATTTAGTGATAACCTAAAATGAAGTGTTTATTTTTTACTCAATTTTTGGGTAGCTTTATGTTATATTCCGAAATATATTGCACCACAACTTTCACTTTGTTGTTAGTTACATTGTAAAATAAAATGTTAACGATCTTATTATCTTATAATTTATTATAACTTGCCTTCCCATGAAAATTTGATAAGTTAACAAGCAACTAAGAAGGACGTTTTAACCTAAAGTTGATTACACCAGTTTAGGGTATGTTTAATTTTGCATTACATTCCAAGCTGTAGATAATAGTTTTGTCAGTTATTTATGTATTAACAATATTTTATGCTCAGTAATAAAATTAACTTTTTTTTTTATCATGCAATGAATCAATTTTTTTATAATTCAATGTTTTTGTAATAGGACAGTTTTTTTTCCAATAATATTTTTTTTAAAAGATTATTTCATTAAATATTAGCTTACTTCTTTTTTTTTCAAACAGCACAGAACTGACGAAAAATAATTGTGAATGCACTGTTAACAATTTCTCGGAAAAAATGGTTAAATAATTATTTATTTCTTAGTTTACTATATTCAAACAAAACAGTAAAATATCTATAAGAAAGATATATTCAAACTGTTAACTGTCAGAAAAACTGTTTATTAACAGTTTTCACGGTTAAACTACCAGAATTTTATTGAAACAAGTTGGCCAATTTAATGAAGCAATTCCGTGCAGCTGGGTTGAGGGCTAACCTGTCAATTTTATGATCAGCAAACCTAGCGTTGCCATCGCGATATTTCTTTTATTCCTTTCAACGCATGTTCCAGTGTCCAGAGTCCAGCACTCTCCAATTTCTGACTCTGAACTGTTAAAGCGATACTATCATTCACGCATAGATAGCAACACCATAAAGCTGCAAAGTTAAGTTAAAGTTAAGTTAAATTAAATTTTTACAGTTTTGAAACCATGCTAGTTGTAAATGGCTAAAAAGATTATTACTTTGAATTCATGGATATTTAACTATGTCAGTTGTAAATAGTTTTAAAACCGTAACGGTGAAAAATGTTTTTACCCATAGATTTTACGGTTAAGTGGATGGACATACTGCTGCTGGTTACTTAACCGTAGTTTTAGTATGAAAATTCTAACAGTGTATGAATGAAAAAATGATTGTTGGTGTAACATCTGTAAAATACATTTACAGGTGAGCTCGATATGAACTGAAGCAAATAAAATTTAGTTTTTTTCAATCAAAATTTTACAAAAAAAAAGTTTAAAAAAATTAAGTGGAAATTTTTATGCAAAAATATTCAGTTCGATATAATAGCGATTTTATGACGGGGAAACTTGATAGGGAAATTTTTTTAGGCGAACCGAAAATGGAACCAATAATGTAACGTTAAGCAATCATTAAGTATTGAAATTAATGAAGAAGATTTCCCGTTATTACGGTTCATTACAAAAATGTTTTGAATTCTTATCAAATGTAAAGTTAAAACATTATGTGAATTAGGGAGGGGACAATTGTTATTTAAGTTAGGATAGAACTACACCACCCTACAATAATGGAAAAGACGCTTACAGTTTTTAATATTTTTTAAAAAATTTCTTAAGAAAAATTATGAGAGAATTTTTCCTTTTTTGGAAAAAAATCTTTTTCGTATTTTTTCTGCTCATGCGCAGTATAAAAGAACTAGCTAGAATATTCATATCTTGAGCAGCTTTTCCAAAAAAAATTTTTAAATCAACAATTTTATAATTATTTTTAAATTTCTCAAAACAATGGTTTAGTTCCTTTGAATATTTGCAAAATTATAGCAAAGAAAAAAAAACGTAAGGCGAAAAACTTTATTATTTAATTTTTATAAAAATGTCCATATCTCCATAAATATTTACTCTTGGTTTACGAAATTTTTTGCAGTCATTAAGTCATTAAAAATAACTACTAAAGTAATCGATACAAGTTACAAGTTTTTTTGCTTGATTTTCTGGCATAGGGTGTCCAAAAATACTTGTTTTCCTTCGTAATTTATTTTAGATTTTCCAAACCTCTGAAAGTTTTAAACCTCATTGCTAATTATGAAAAATCACATGAACTAAACACTTCTAAAATTACAAAATAATCCTTTAAGTATTTCTTGAGAAATTTAGAAATTATTTCAAAAACTTAAAGTGTCTCTTCTATTATTGCAGGATAGTGTGCGCGTTTTCTCTGTATATATTGCTTAAAAACCTTTATAAAAAAATATGAAACCAAAAGAATAGTATTTCAAAACTGGATTCATCTTTAAAAAAAAATATTAATGATCCAAAAAGTTGTTTAAGTTGGCATTGATTCAAAATGGATGAATCGAAACCGCTTAACCGTAATAGCCTTCTACATTTCGCTTTCCTTTCTCATCAAAGTATAAATTAACTATCCACGATATGTGGTTAAGCAGAACACGTTCCCAAGAGAATAATAATGACCAAATTACTCAGGATTAAACCTCTGCTTATTTCTCCCTTTTCGCGCTTTATAAGCTAGCTAAGAAATATCGAAAAGGATTTAATAAAAGAAAAGAGAAAAAGTATGAAAAGCGTCTGAAAAGGTACTTTTGTTGCTTATTTACAGTTGTTATATTTAAAAAATGTAAATCAATTGCGGTTACGTTGTTTTTTCCATATTAATTTAATTACTTTTTGTCAGTTGAAATTTACCTTCTAACATGTTTGCTTTAGTTTTATGGTATAGAATTCAATGATTAGCTGCTCTATTATTTAATCAATCAATATTAAGCCATATATTGATATCATATTAAACCATCGTTTTATAGACTCAAATCTTAAAAAAAAATTAATCCTTAGAAATTACAATTTGTATTTTTGTTGATTTATTTGCTACCCTTCTTATATAAACGATAGGGAATATAGAAATTGATACCTAAATGTTACTTGTGATAAAGTTAAAATTATTTTTATTAAACTTAAGTGATTGCATATCAGAGATTATTGCGCAATTAGTCCAATTATACGTAATAAATTTTATCAATTAATGTTATGTTAATGTTATCAATCGTCATGTTATTATATTATTAACGTGATCACTTTTAATTTTATTAAATTAAAGTCAGTGTATCTCGGAAAATATTGGTTTTTGTACATTTAATGCAATCTTAAGTTTAACCCTCTGTTTACTTGTAGTGTTACTTAAAAGGATCTCTACAGGAAAGATATTGGGAAATTTTCCACTACAATTTGTGTTTTTGTTTTTTAGAGAAAAGATGGTACTGTCTTTTTGTTAAATGCCATTTTTATTGAGGTTTCTAACCAAGCGCTGTTCTTTCGATAGTTAATATCAAAAGTTAAAACAGAAAGCATTTTCGTTTCTTTTAATTTCCTCTTTTATTTTCAAAAATAAGAAATGAAAAGTCTTTATAATGATTTTATTCTTTACATTACTTTTCTTTAAATGTGAAATGTATGATTAAAAGAAGAAAAAAAGGAAGAAAAAAAAACAAATCATATTTATCTTAACGATGGCTTTTGATCAAAGTAAAATAGATAAATTAAAAATAAATTAATATTTCAATAATAGTTCTCTTCAGAGAGTTTTGCTCATTATTATGACAAGGGCACATGGGTAGATTGGCCATTAATAAAAAGGGTGGTTTAAAATTTAAGTAAATAACAATAACAAGTAACAAGCATCATTAGCTGCAAAGCAATGAAAACTCTTACATTTTTTGCAAAGAAACATTGAATTTCCCCCTACAATATTTTAAATTTTTGTAACTAAATTTTCTTTCATTATATTCTCGTAAAGAGAAAGTGGGGATATTTATAAAGTTGGCGGTTTACAGATTTATAACTAGTATAGAGTTTTGTAATAATAAAGCTAGCTAGTTTTCATTACTTAAACTTTAAAAGGACTTACGTCTCAGCCAATACCTTAATACTAAAACAAATATGTTCAAAACTTCCAGTGTAAACAATTAAATATTGATGTATGTAAACCTTTCATGTAGTAGTTTAGGAACCACTCACAATATTGTTTTCCGAATTGAAAATAGTATTTGGTTTGCTAAAATTATGTATAAGTAATTATTCATAGCTTAATAATTGTTTACTTAAGCCAAAAAGGCAAACTAAAGGCCTTAAAGCTTTCAAACTATTAAATTACCTTAAACTAAGAGGATTAAATTTACAGCGCAACGAGAAAAATTGGTCCGATCAATATTTGTGAACCATTTAAAATAAGTATTTATTGTTTAACTACCAGTTATGTTGAAGAAATTTGTTTTCCACTAATGTAACTTAAATTGTTTTTTGTAAATTTGCATTTATTATATTTTACAAGTTTGTATTGATGACCTGTTGCTCAAAAGTAATTTTGTAACATCCTCTTCTTTTTTCATGACTTTAAAGTTTCATTTTTTTCTTTTTTTTAATAAAGAAACGTTGGTGATATTATTTTATTTACTTTTATAGATTTTTTCTGAATCTCACAGAAATGAACAAAATCTAGTCTGCATCAAATGTAGTATTTATTTGTATAATTTTTTACGAAGCTTTGATATGCATCTAAGTAAAGTAAAATTTTAAAATAAACTGTATCATATGTAAGTCTGATAAATTCCAACAGGCACATTTTTACTTCAGTGTAACTCACATTGTTTTTATTTACAATTTAAGTAAATACTTGTTTTAAGATTATTTAATATAAGTAAAAAAATTCATACAAGTTTGAGTTGTATTTAATACAAGTAATTATTAAAAATTGGGATATTAAATTGATAAAAAGATAAAATATGTTGGAAACAGAGCTGTGGAACCGATAGCTGAAATCTACAACTCCGCGAGATCTTGCGCAACTCTTGCGCAACCCCGCAACTCTTGCGACCGCGATTCCAACTAACATTCACTTAAAATTTACACTAGTAAGAAATTATTAACAGATTATATCTTTTTATTTTTATATCTTTATATCTATTTGCGCGAGATACAAAATTGAAAGTATATTTAACCCACAAGACATTCTAAGTGAAATAATAAATTTTGCACAATAATTTTAATAAGGACAGTACATAAGAGATAAATCCCTCTTAACCAGACTATTTGGAAGCAAAAATAAAAAGAGATTGAATTGTTCCCAACAGAGAGTTAGGAGCATGGAAAAAAGATCCATGGTTGGCAATTTATCGAAAAATTAAATAGCCAAAAACAAAGCCAACTCCAGTAAACAATATTAAATTTAAAATCATTTGGCGAAAGCTAATCGCCAAAAAGTATCATGAGAATTAGTATAGACCAGTATCTGGAATTTTTTTGTGGTAAGAAATAAAGAATTAAGAGTTATAAATTGATTTTGTTTTTGATTTATTAGCGATAGTGAATTAATGAGTTTTACATTTGAATTGTAATTAAAAGTTAGCCGTAACTTTGATTGTTAAAAAAAGAATAAAATATTTATACTAGATTTTATAAAATATAATAAAAATTAAATAATTAATTTATATCAATTATTATGCGATTAAGAATGATTGAAAAAAAATTAAAAAAAATTAAGGAAATTTTAAAAGCTAGGAAATGTTTAATGCCTATTATGACATCACATTCATGTACTAGAAAACTATTACAAATTACACATTGAATTCATTAAGAAATTTTTAATTTTAATTTATCAACTAAGTTTAATAAATCTAGCTTCAGAATTGACAAATTTAAAACAGAATATTTATAATTTATTTGCTAAACTCGATTCTGTGTTCAGTATTTTTTATTCAATATTTCGGTTAAGCATAGGTTAAACAAATGTGACTATTTAAGTTTGAGATAAGTAAAAATTTAAATAATTTTCTATATATTTATGCTCGTAATAGTTTTGTTTATATAATTACAAAGACGTATGTAAATAATTTTTATAAGATTAAAATTGGTGGCGGAGACTCTAATTAGTTTGAGTGTGTTCCGCGGGAGATTTTAAAGTTTTAATTAACTGGTATTTTAATCAGATTAATACACTTAATGTAATATAAAAGGCCTCTAATCTCTACTTTATTTAAAATGAGCTGTTATTTCAAATATCTATGAAGAATAACACAATTTAATTCCGCAGAAATAAACATCAAATGTTCATAGTTTTTAAAATAATTTTTATGACTTTTGAAAAAAGTGCTTCCTGTAAATTGATATGTCGGCAAGAATAAAGGAAACTTATTCAAATTTTAATATTTGTTCTAAAATAATACGATTTTTTACAGGATGCACAAGATTTGCATTTCTTATAAGAAGATATGCCATGCCTCCTTTTTCAAAAAATTCTTTCATATCTTGCAAAGCTAAGATTAAAGTTTGTATAGGATACAAGAAAAAACTGATATTGATTCGGAAAGGAAATTTTTTTTAGAAATACGTATTTGTTGTATTATACAGTGGCGGACATAAAAACTGCGTCATGTACGAAAAAACGGAGAAATATTGTTTTTTTATGAATATAGGCTTTGTTTCAAAATTACACATTTTTACGATAAAATAAAGTTGAACGATAGTTGTAGATCGTGGGTGAATTTTTTTAATTTAGACACATTTCAAAATGAGTGTCAAAGGAAAATAAACACTGCTCGAAATACGTGTTCATGAAAATAGACAGAGCTCGAAATGCGTGTTTAAGAAAATGGACAGAGCTCGAAATAAGCATTCATAAAAGTAGACAGAGTTTTAAATACTTGTTCAGGAGTTTTAAATACTTGTGTTTAAATGCGTGTTTAAGGAAATTGACAGAGTTTTAATTGCGTTTTAAGAAAATGGACGCAGATCGAAATGCGCATTTAAGAAAATGGGTACAGCAAAAAATGTTCTTTTGCAATGTTCTACCTAAATTGAACAACTAAACGAAGAATTTCAAATTAATTTTTCGTTAAAATTATCACACTTATTATTATACTTCTTATACTTAGTATAGTCATTACGAGGAAAAGTACTGAATTTCTGGTTGGGTATATTACGAATGTAAATTTTAAGGCAATCTCTTCATATTCAGAACTCAAAATGATAGTGTCTGTTGTAAAAATCTGTATTCCTTCAATGAAAACTTATTACCACGATTATAAGTTTATAAAATCCTAGACAACCTTGTAAAAACAAAAGTTAACTTCTAAGTTCTTTTTTAAAGAAAGTCTATTTTAATAAAATGCTCTAAAGGCTACATGCAAATGGTTGATATCACATTCCGAATTGATTTATAGTCATTAGTTTACTCAATAATGGAAGAATAACGCTCATAAAAGAAATTGGAAAATTAAATCTAAAGCTGCGTCTATTTTCCTAAATAACTATGTCCATTTTCTTTACTCGTGGCCTAAGCTGCGACCATTTTCCTTAAACGCAAAAGCTGGGCGAAAGCATATATAATGCAAAAGCATAGATAATTATAATAATATGATGCAAAGCATATATAATAAAGCATATATTATCATATAAACGCTAAAGCATATATTATTGTATAAACACGAAATCATATAATATGATATAAACGCAAAAGTATATATAATAAAACTAGCCGACAGTTATAGTCGGAGACTTTTATCTGATCTGAATTTCTTACTAACATCAACTTTGTTTCTTCTTCAACCTAGCCCCTTTCGAGACTGTTGATTGAGTGCAGTCAATTTTTTAGCATCCAACCGTGTATAATTTTCGTTTTTCAGCTAAAGCAACTATCACATATTTTTTTATTCTTTTGAGGATCCTTTAATTGCTTGAAGGAAGAACGAGACGAATGCACTTTTTTTAAGTTATCAAATAACACAATATTTCAGAAGTACTCTAAAATTGGAACGTTGAATGATCTCAAATCTTGATTTTTAGAAATTATGCTAATTTTATGTGTTGGAACAAATGCATTAACATTACAAAATAGTGATTTTTCTAGGTGATTGAGGTCTTTATCTGTGACTGCAATAAAATGACCGGATAATGACAAGTCTTCTTCGCTTTTGAAGAATTTATGAAAGGTAAAGTAACGAAATATGTCAGATAATGAACTTGGTTGAGACGATTCTGAAGACTTTCGCCTAGTGTTGGAAATTCTAATTAAAATCATTAATCTATCAGTTAATTTCATCTAGTGAGCGCGTGATAATCACGTGCTCAAGGCTAATCCGACTCCTCCCACACACACTGACACTCTGGTTCGAGAGAGAACTGTTTTAGAACTGAGATACGAAGCATGCTTTTTGTTGTTGTGTGTGTCCGTAAATGTTTTGTGTCCATATGTTTGTGATTGTGAATAAAATTTAATATTGAATGTTTCACTCTCAACTGCCATTATTTAGAAGTCTATGGATTAATACGAAGTGTTCCCGGCCTCTTGGTGGAGGTAAGCTTTTTTGATATCTTTTGGTAATACCAAAAACCTAGAGTTAAGAAATACAGTGCGCATATCTCCCTTAATAACTTTCGTTCTAATGATCAGATTTCCATGTACTAAGTGTCAATCTTAATGGTTTACAGGGGTAACTTCAAATATGCTAATTTATTAGTACTAACTGTTAATTAAATGACGAAATCAGACCCAAAAACGTACTATCTCTGAATTAAAAAAAAAAAAATTGTACATTAGATTACTGACCCTCAAAATAAACATAATTTCGAAAATATTGGGTTATAAATTCAGCAAAAAGCAACCAAGTTGACATAATAAAAAATAATAAAATAAAAATTTAATCTTTTTCCTTCATCGTTTTCAGTTAGCACGGGAAAGCTTATTTTTTAATATTTAATAGAAAAATATCTCGAAGTTTCTAGGCAACAGACACTTTTTTGGGGGGTTGATTTCTGACCAAAACTATTTTTTTTTCTGCTCTTTTTTGAAAGTAAAATTAGAATTGATTAATAAATATTTATGATTTTTCCAAGATTTTAGAATTTAAACACGAAAACTTTTCATATGACATTATTTGTGTTTCTTTACGCTTTTAACTTTTTCAAGTAACTAGATTTTATACTAAAACCAAATTTATCCAAAATTCCTTTTAATTCCATACAAAGTTGTGGGGCAAATCATCTTTACACCTTTGATCGAGTCTTCCAAGCAAGAAAGGTTTAGCGAGAAAGGTTCCATATAAGATTGCGTAGCAATTTTCGGGGGTCGCGAGCGTTAGCGAGCAGGGTGCGCATCCCACTAGTTATTTAAATTAGTTTGAATTTAATTAATAAATGTATAGAATTAACATATATTTTTTTCACACTACACTTCACTACAGTTATAAATTTAAATCTTTCACAGTGAGTAGCACTATAACAGCTATCAAAGAAACATTTGAAGTTGATGAATTTACAAAAAATCAATATCAGGAAAGCAGGTGGTCTATCCACAACGGAAAAACATGGCATGGGGTCTGCGAGACAAAGAAGTTCAGGAACCACTGCTTTAGAGCATATTTCGATAGAGTTTATTTTTTGCTTACAATTATTGAAGTTATATGATATAATTCATACATAGTATGATGGTGAACGGAGCTTTTCCCCGCCTTTTCCCTCCCTGCTCTCTACAAAATAAAGGAATCAGTTTAAATAAATATTAGTTTAATTGTTCCTATCTATTTCAAGTAAACGAAAAAAATGTTCTGTGAAAAAACGATTTCAATTCTGGGGTTAATGAAATCATTAAAACGGTTCAATTGAGCATCAATAAAATATTNTAAACATATATATATATATATATATATAATAACGTTGTCCCAAAAAGAGGCCAAGAACTGTCACTATAGAAGGAGGAGAAATTTAGTTTAACCATACTCTAACTGCATAATTAACAAGAGAAAAATACTTCGTTGCCAGAGATTAAAATAAAAATTGATGCCATTCATCGTTTTTGTGTTAGAAAGGCTTTTTTTTCTTTTTTAGATAGTTTATAGAAAAATATCTTGAAGTTTCTAAGTAAAAGATTTGTTTTTAATTTGATTTCTGCCATACGAGGAGTACATACTTTCACGTGCAAAACATACTTTCACGTGCTATGAAGAGATGGGATGAAACTAATATCTTTAACAAGTTAATCGTCATTCATTTGACTAAAACGAGATTCCCGGGCATCAAGATGAACTGATGTGGCAGGGGTGGTTAAAATTTTGAATTATCGAGATTAAATTTATTCTCAAGATGCATAGAATGTGTAACGATAGATTTATCGCATTCCTGAAAAGGGACTTATCTACCTTGTTCCCTTAATCTAAATTTTAAAACTCGTCTTGTTTACACAATATAGCCAATATTGCTTATGCAATATAGCCAAAACTGCACTGGCAATGAATTCATTCTCTGTTAAACTCTTGGCTATCACTGTTTCTCTAGTTTTTCTCACTTTTAATTTTCATTTTTCGTTGGCAACCATAATTTTTTTTAATTTCAAATAGCTTCAGTTTTCTTCAATCACTTCTGCCGAGTCAAAATCAATTGCTATTTTTGAGAGTGCAAAACGTTTGCTTCAAACGTCGCCATTCTTAGAGCTCGCTAGGCGTAAATAGCCCGTAACTTGAATTTTTGAGCGCTCAAATTATGACGACTTTTATTTTTATATTTTTTGTAGACAATGAAACTTTTATTTTCCCTTTTCAATTTCTGCGTATCATTCACTTAGTGACACAGTATATTAAATTTAAATACTTAAAGCGATATTAAAATTAGTTCTACGTAAGATAATGGTTTTGGCTCTTAGATTAAAAAAACATTATAATAAATAATTTGTCAAAACGTTCAAATTCAAAGAAGTTTTCTTAATTTAATTTAATTTTTTATAGTTATTTATTTATAATTTGACTGTTGCTAAAACATTTATTAGGATGTCCACAATTGAAATTTCAGAAGTCGAATGAGACAATGGAATGACCTTCTCCTGGAATCAAAGTTAAGTAGATAAAATGTCAATTATTTCGAACAAGTAACGTCTCCAGCCTCTTCGAAATTTTTGTAAAATATATTTTCTATTCTTTGATCCAAAATCAATTTTAGATATGTCTTCGTATACTTAAGGACATATTTCAATAGGGCTTATATTTTACTCTTTATTTTATTTTCTTGCTTAAATTACACAAGTAACAAGATTAAATGTATGAATAGTAAGTATGAGGGTACACTACTTTTCCTCATCTTTCCTGCCATTCTTAACAAAATAAAGAAGTATTAAATCTCTAATAATTTTAACTAGTTTAAAATTTTTTCTAACTGTTTCGAGCAATTAAATGTTACGTCCAAACAGATTTCAATTCTGTGGCTAATTAAATCATTGTCACGCTTCAATTGAGCATAAATGAATTCATGTGAATAAATGCATTCTAGATTTTTTACGGCAAAATAAATGAATAATTTCTATTTATAATCTCTAAAACGAAATTAAAACTATTTGCTAAACATATTAATTGCAGCTGTAAAATAATTTGTTGTTCAAAAATCTTTTAATATATCTTATTTCAGTATTAAGGAAATTCTGAAGTTCGAAAAGGAACCGAAGAAAAGAAGAAGATAACTTTTTACAATTTTCTATTTTTAGTATTTGTTGTTTAACAAAATAAGGCATATCGAGCATTTTCTTGGTAGAACAATATTCCTTTTGAACTGGGCTAAAGTTAAGAAATAACAGCTTTTTAAACAAGTTTTTTCAAATGGTAAAACATATTTTTCTGAAGGGTAATTTTCTTAAAGTTAGCGGGTGAGAATAAGTTTTAACTCCAAAATAAAATTGTATGTCCATAATTTTTTGATAATAATAGATTTAATTCTCAACAAGCTTGTAATAATTCTAAGTTTTCCTTTAATAAAAATTTGACAGGAATTTAAAAAGCAATTTTATTTCAAAGGAAAGCCTAAATTAAAGTACTAAAAAAATTGATTGGTATATTAATGAAAAAATAATGTACGCGGTAGCGTAAAGAATAAGATTTTGAGAATTGTTAAAATTTAATTAAGTAGTTGATAAAATAGTTCTATGAAACACGCGTGGTCTGGTAATTAAAAAGTTTATTTTATGATTAAGACGATATATAAGACGTTGAGAAATTTTAAGGTGCTTAAAAATGTTGACTACGCATTCGTATTAATAATTATAAAATAAATATTGAAGAAATTGATAAATATATTATTCCAAATCCATGCGTACGTATGTATATTATTGAAATTATATCAATTATTAAAAAAACAAACTGAAAAATAAAATTAAAAAAAACTGATGTATAATCACATTCTATCAGATACATGATCTTTTAAAACTCGACATTCCTGGAATAAATTTTTTATTGAATAAAATGCTTTATTCAAATTTCTTTACTAAACTAAGAATAAATTTTTAGACGACTTAAAAAGAAACATTATGTCAATTAAAAAAAGGATTAGCCATCAGTTATTAGGGAAAAAAATATGAATAAAATTTCACGCTATGCTCGCGTAAATCAAGTTCCTCATAAGTTAACCATATTTAAATATTAATCGCCCCATTTAAATATTTCTACATTGTTGCCAAACTATTTTTTTAAAACTAATTAATTTGATTTTTCTCGGTTTCTATCAAATGAAAATAGTTAAAACTTTAGATTTTTCAATAGAAAAATATGAAGATTAATATGTTTTACGAAAAATTTATGCCTCATAATTCAACATTTTATCATCCACAATTAAATTAAATGATAAAAAATAATAAAAGATTATTAAAAATGATTTTTTGCAGGAAATTATCTTTGGGTAAGCGGATTTTAAGACTGGGGGAAGCTGTTTTTGTTAATTGCTTAATTAGTTTTAAAAATATGACTACAAATGTAAAAAGTACAATTAACATTAAGGGGTCTAAACTTTGGATCGTTCTCCTGACCAAACTATGGGGACCACATTTCCCAGATTGTAGCTATCTCCTATATTTTGAAGGTTAAGAATCCAAATATGTATATATATATATTTGTTTATTCAGACAAAGTACGTTTTAGTGTCCTATTTCGCAACTTAATTAATATAGTTAGCACTAAATAATTAACATATTTGCAGTCACCCTCATAAACCATTAATATTGACACTTAGTACGTGAAAATCCAATCATTGGAACGAAAGTTATTCAGGGTGATATCTTTTTCTTTTCTTTGCGCACTATTTCAAACAATATAAGTTAAGATCACTTTCTGAGTAATGGTGATTTAAATGTACGTCTTTAATCTGTATTCGTAATAGTTCGTTTATGTTCGCAATTCGGCAGAGAAACGAGTAACCTGAATAAGTTTCTTTTTTACTCCTCCAAAAATATTTTTAAAATATAACTCATGACATTAAAAATGATGAGTGATTTAATTTATTTACGATAAGCTTGAACATTGATAAAGAAGTTTAAATCCGAAATGGCGATGCGGAATGAAGAGGAGTTCGCATAATCCATAAATGAGCTTGAATATTGATAAAGAAAATTAAATCCAAAATGGAGATGTGTAATGTCGATGAGTTTAATACGTAAATAAACCTTAGCGCTTCTAATACAAATCTTGGACACATTCGCAATACTCTGATTGGGACGATATTGAAGCGAAATACAGACATCTTGAAATGAGATTTTTGCACATTACCTTTATCATCTATGGTTAGTACTAATTTTTATATCTAATTCTTTATCTAATTCTTTAAATTTTTCTTTTATGATAGGTTATTTTTCATTATAATTTTTGTGATATTTGTGTCTTTTTTAAGGAGTAGCGAAGGGAAATTACTTCTCTACATTCATGAAAATAAACTTATATATTGATTTATGTTGCTATGTATTTGAAATCTTATCTGTCGTCCAAATTCCTCTTATATATTCTAGTGAATGAAATGACGAATTTATTTATCTGCATTTGAGAAAAGAAGCCTTTGCATAAGAATTTATATTTGTTATTAGTTTGTAATCTTACTCCTGTCTTTCCTTTCCTACTAGATAAGATGACGAAAATTACATTTTCAATGGAATAAATATTTTCTCACCTTCTAAGAAGAAATAAAATTGTTTTTTAAAAAAGAAAAGCTCCAAGAAGTAAATGTGAAACTAGTAGTATAGTGTTTTATATTATGTTAGAGAGCTATAGGGGCTCAGGGGAGAGAACGCTCGTCTCCCAATGAGCTGACTTAGGTTGGATCCCAGTGATACGGATTCTGTTGACAAATCTCCACGAACACATTTCTGACGTAAAATTCCAATGCCGTTTGGCTAACCAAGATAATTTTTCGTGGTTTTCCTCTTCATGTAACGCAATTGCTAGTTAGTTCCCTAAAAAAGTCCTCCAAATAGGCTGATGTTCTTTATCTTTTGGTTTGGGTTCAAAATTACGAAGCAACGGAGTTGAACATTAATAGTCGTAAACCCAGAAATGTGTCAGATATCCAATGCCGTTTATGAAATAAATTAAAATATATTATGGCTGATGGTGTATTTTTTCTTCCTTTGCGTTCAAATTCCCTGAATTAGCCGCACAGAATAAACAAATAAAATTTTTATTAGCTGACTTGTGCCATTGTTCAATATAAATCAATGACAAAGTGTAAATCATTCAAAATAGTTATAAGAAAAAAAAAAACTCTTGCACCATTTTATTTTTTCACAATAAAAAAATGTCATTGCAAGCCTTTTAAAAATTGTCACGTACACTCACGCTCGATAAGTTATCGAAAAACGAACAAAATCTATCAGAAAAGTTTCGAAGGGTGGCTATAAAAACCAACGAAAGCACTTACGGATCTCTCATTAGAAAAGAGACAAATGTTACATTATTTCACTCATGGCTGACTCTCCGTGTCAAAAGTTTCAAGGGGGTGCTTTCCCGTTTATTACATTCTCTCAGCTGACCCCTCCCCAGAATTTTCGAAAAGATGGTACTTTGTAGGAAACGATATTGAACAACGAACAAAAATAATGATTTTGAGCAAAATGCGTTTCAAATACAGTATATATATATATATAAATATATCTATATATTATTCTTGGTTCTACGGGTATTTGCTTTTAAACAGACCGAGGATTGTTGCTATGAGACGAAGTATTTTTTCGATTTTTATCGACAAACAATAGGGTACATAGTTTGCTTTCTAGTGTTTCTACTTCAGCTTTCATGGTATGATAAATTGATGAGCAATTGAAAAGAACTATAAGTTTGTGGAAATCTTTTCAACATTTAAAATTGATTATATATTTTTTCCTAGAAAATCGATTACTCCTTTTGCACTTTTTTTACATAAATATTGCGCTTTTTTCCAACTCTATTTTTATTGTATATTTTTTAAATAGGTATGACTTAGGAAGATTAAATCTATTGAATTTAATGGAACGTATTAAATTCGTATTATGCTGTCACCTTATACTACCATAGCACTACTCAATCAATTTACATTCAATTACAATCAATTACAATTCAATTACTACTCAATCAATTTGCATCAAATTACAATTCAATTACAACTACTCAATCAATTTACAAATCACATTAATTTACGCATATTTGTGGGAGAAAATAAACCTGCAAAATTAATGTATTGAATAATAACGGCATTTATAGTAAAAAAAATATTGATGAAGATACCAAAATGTAGAGTGTTTGAACCATTCAGTTGGTAATTCCCTCATTTATAGGGTAACGGTTTACCGAAAATTCTGCTTTTCAAAATTTTAATTTTTATTACCCTACCGTTAATTAAAAAATACAAAATGAAAAATAAATTTAACCGAATAAATGTTTAATTTTGCCCTTCTGTAAGGCATCATGATTGAAATAGCAAATTTTACATCAGTTACAAGATTTTATCTCATAGTATAAAACCGTATTTTATTGCAAATTTTACAAGAACCATTACCAAAGCACTTCGGCAAAAAAGTACCGCATTTTTTCGGCATTCGCATAGAGCCAGAAACGCGGTAAATGTTACCGTATTCAGATAGTTTTGATCATACCGTTTTTTATCAGTGAGGAATAATAATATATTTATTTTCCTATTTTTTTAAAATTATGTTCAGTGCGCAAAAAAAACGGACCACCCTGAATAACTTTTGAGCTAATGATTGGATCTTCACATTCTCAATCTTCATGGCTCAAGGGGGACTTCAAATATGCTAATTATGCAGACGATATTTTAAGTTACGATATCAAACACAAAAACCTACTTTCTCTGAACAAACATACCTTTTTTGTAACGGATTTGGATTTCTGAGTGGCAAAATATAGGGGTGGCCGCAATCCGGGAAATAGGGTCCCAATAGTTTGGTCAGGAGGGAGGTCCAAAGCTTAGACCCCTTAATGTTAATTTCACTTTTTGCTCTTTTCGCTATATCTCGAAACCTTTTTAAGCGAATAGAAGAATTTTTGAACAAAATTGTAAAATTCGTTTGTCCGAAGATAATTCCACTCAAAAAATAACTTTTAGTAAATATTTATTATTTTTTATTATTTTATTTAATGACAGTCAAAAACATTTTGAATTGTAGGGTATAAAATTTTTTGCATCATTTTAAAGAATATAATTTTACATGGCAAAATACAAAATTTCAGTAAAATCGGTCGAATAGCTCCTGAGAAATCGAATTTTAAATATCTGACTTGATTTTTTGACCGTTGTTTTCAGTTATTTAACTTCTTACATCAAATATAAATGAAATGATGGCCCAATTCGAAACAAAATATCTATCAGCGTATGCATCAAATGTATCAAACATGTGTATTAAAATTATTTTATTTTGAATGCGATACTTTCGCTGTATTTCCCTATTCAGGATATTACAAAAACTTGGAAGTTTTAACGATAAATAAGTTTTGAAACAGGTAATTAGATGCAATCTTAAATTCGCCTTATCTCTTATGAAAAACGGAGATAAATTTCCACCGGCAATCCATCTGGATTAAAAAAGACAGATTTTTTACATAGTTTTCTTTCTAGCAAAAGTCTTTTTAGTAGCAAAAAGAAAATAAGGAATTTCTGTATCCCTACGTGCAGTCTAACGGACAGGATACCAAGAGCCATTAGCATAAGTGCCATAGGCAAATTTATTTTCGCTTTTTTCAAAGTTAACATGAGGTAGTAGGTAAAAAATAATAACAAAAAGACTCGCTAAACTATCATGCCAAAGAAAAACAACAATACATTATTCATGCCACGATCCTGCAAACGCGATAGAACAAAACAGAAGTGTGTGCTTGTTGTGTTATCTTCACTCCTTTTGTTTTCTTCGTTCCATCATATCTCTGATCATTGGAGAGATATTTTCGCATCATTGGAACTTCTTTTTCTTCACATCTTCAAATCCTCATCAATTTAGATAGAAACAAGTAAAAACTTTTTTAAATCAAATCTATATGGTATAAACTTTTTTTTATGAAAATATTGAAAATAAAATAAGCGTTAAAACTTGTCAACAGAAAGAAAGTGCAGCTGAGTAAGGAATTACAATAAACTTTTAATATCAAATTTTTTTTGTTGAATGGATTAAATGTAATATTATTTTTAATGGAAGCAGTTTTATTTTTGTCAAGATAGAAGGAAAAAAAATATTGGGCTCAGTTTTAAAACGTAGAGAAACTTTCTTTAGCATTAAATACTTACTATGACAGTAATTTAACCCACATTTTTTGTTTCAATTCTGCCAAAAATAATACTATTTTCTCTTTTTTAATATGCTTTGAAGCGTAGTTTATATAATTACTTTCTATTTCCTTTTCTCACTTTCTTAACTTTAATTTTATTGGTTTGTTAGATATTATTCGAAATTTCGATTGCGATAAAAGCCAATTAATTTTACTTACGCCTTTGAGAAAAGTATACAGCTCATCAGTCTTAAAGCTCCTGTAAATATGGTTTCTAACTAGCTAAGTGCCTCTTTGGCACTTAGCTAGTTAGAAAGTGTTCATAATTTTTACCGTTGGTAAACTCTCTTTGGCGTTAATATGGCGTTCTCTTAGCGTTCCTCCAGAAAAAATGTCACATGGTAAAAATAATCGTCAGAGACAAAGTCACTGCTTTAGTTATAATTGCTGAATTCAAGGTAATATTTTATGAGCATCGGTTATGAATTTGAAATAGATCAATTTTAAGGGATGTACTGGACCATTATACATGAATTACCTGATACGTATGCTATGAACGATTAGTAATTTGATGAATAAAAATATGCTTTGATTGAAATAACAAAAGTTGTATCACAGTATAACTAAGAAATGAATTTCCTTTAAAATTACTCAATTTTAATGGCGATCAATTCAGATAAATTTATA
This sequence comes from Parasteatoda tepidariorum, assembly GCF_043381705.1. NCBI lineage: Eukaryota > Metazoa > Arthropoda > Arachnida > Araneae > Theridiidae > Parasteatoda > Parasteatoda tepidariorum. The sequence continues at coordinate 14,574,472 of NC_092205.1, forward strand.
ATAAATTAGAAATTCCGTAGATATAATTGTTATAAGACATTTATTTTTTTATACATCTTTCTAGTTTTATAAAATCAGAACAGAATTGTTAATCTAGTTGTGCATTTACCTAGTTGCACGTACCGTTCAGCCAAAACTGACTCTTGCATATATAAGTTCAAACAATCTAACCTAAACTTAAATATATTGTCTTTATGTTCAGATTTTTTGAATCATGGTATTTTGAATCATTAAAAAGCAAATCAATGATAATGAAGTTGCCAAAATGTTACATTATTTGCGAAAACTTAAATTTTAAAATTGAACTACTGGCAGAAAAAAAGATATTGAAAATGTGGAAAAAAAATTTCAGTTTTGATCCTAAATAATAAAAATTTTGTTTAAATCTAATTAATTTAAGATTTTATTTGATTAACTATGTGAGCAGAAAACCTTATAGAAATTAATGTCACTTTTCAAATATATTTTGAGGAATTATCTACGATACATTTAACGAGATAAATCCGTTAAAAATATAGTTTCAGAATATAAATAAAAATAAAGCTTTTAAAGTATACATATAATATTTTGGTGTAAAAAAAAACGTTATTTTAGTCTGATATTTCATTCATTACACAGATTAAGAACTGAAAAGATGGAAATAAAATTATTAGAATCAGTTTCTTAGTATAATAAAACCAAGAGGTTTTAATAAAACGAGAAAAAAATGTGGTGAAAACTACCAGAATATGATCAAATTTAACTTGTTTCTGGCATTATGGGATCGCCGTATTTTTTATCGAAACGCTTTGGTTATGACTTTTGGTAAAATTAAAAATAAAATACGGTCTAATTAGCATACTGTTTGGTGTTAAATGTGGTAAAATTTTGTACTTTTATCTCGATACCATAGAGCATGGCATAAAAAACCATTTATTCGGTTAAATTTTCTTTTCAATTTTGTGTTTTTTACTAAATATGCGGTTATCAGAACAATAATTTTAAGAGAATCTAGAATTTCATTTAAACCTATACCATACGAACGAAAAAATACCGTATATTTTGATTATTATTAATTTCATTATTTTTATTTTTATTTTTTGTACAACATAACCAAACAAGTACAACTAAGGATTTTTTTTCTTCGTTCAGCAATTCCATTTCACTCATCTTTGTTAAATTTTTCGAATAAATTAGTTTTTAAAATTTTAATCTCCCTTTCGCTGTAACTAATCTCAATAATGAGTTTTTTTTTTACTTTGATTCTGTTCAGTTCGCGTTTAAATATAATTCTGTAATGCTTTGGTTTTCTATTATCGTCCTTGCATTCAGGTTGTTTTAAATTTTGGCAAGTTTTTTAAAAATATATATTAATGTTGTCAATAATGAAGTTATGAGCATGTATAACTAATTTGTAATAAAACACGAAAAACCACAGTAGCCGAGAAAGAAAAAAATGATAAAAAACAGAATAAAAAACACTCACAGTGGCCGAGAGGGGTAAATTCAAGTGCAATGCCTTTTCACGCGCAATGTAGAGGTGGTGAAGAACTAATGTCGTTAACAAGAGAATCAGTATTTATATGAATAAAACATGATTCCATTGCATAGTTGATGTGACTGAGGTGGAAAAAATACTGCGATTTTTCTTGTCTTGTTTCTCATCTTTATTTTAACCTTTTTCGTTGGCAACTTTACGTTTAATATTTCAAATAGCTTTTGTTTCTTCTTATTAAGGTCTGGCAAGTCTTGACATGGGCACCTATTTTTAAAGTGCTTGAAACATATCGACTGCATTTTTTAAAATTTATTTTTGAAGAAAATGAAGTTTTTAATCAGGTAATATACAGCCTCTTCAGTTTCTTGGGATTATCTATTTGATACTATTACCTTATTTCCATTTTGCAGTTTTCCTTAAGAGTGGATCTCAAGATTGGAAGATCGGTACATCATCCATTTTTGAGTTATTACTTGGTTCTTGAGCTCATTGGCTAGAAATTCTTCTCAGTCCCTAATTTTCAATCATATGATTTACATATGCTAAACTTCTTGTTTTTTTTAAAACGACTGGTGTTTTTTTAAACTTAATTAAACAGCTAAATTCATTATTGCATCTAATACCCACTATACATTATTTAAATTGGTTCAAACATTTGCCTTTTATTTGTTAAATTCGTCGAAAAAAAAACGCTTTGTTCATAAAAAATATGATTTTGTGTCTGATTTCGTGTACTTTCTGCGGAATCTCATCTGCACTTATTAATTAGAGTGTTAAATGTAACGCACTGGAACCATTAACATAGTGTCCTAATACGCAATTATCCGATCATTAGATTCAAAATCATTCAGAGTGCTTGCATTGTTTCTTCTTTTCAGCACGCTATGCGTATTTCATTTTTCTGGAATCTTTCATGTTAGAAGTGCCCTAGAAATAAATTTTGTTTTTAATTTTAAATCCTATTTGTGCTGCAATTCTTGGATATCCCACCACCATCAGCATCTCATCTTTAATAGTCGTGTTTTAAATGATATCCTCCGACATAGGTTTCAATAGAGCCGTGGTGGTTCAGGGGATAGAGCATTTACCTTCCAATGAGGTGAACGGGATTCAAACACCAATGATGACTGCTCGATACAAATTCCGCATCCAGCTTGCACCGACCACAATGCTGACGTAAAACATTCCAAGTGGTAGACGAATCATGGGTTAGAGTCCCCTTGCCGTCAGGCTAATCGTGGGAGGTTCTCATGGTTTTCCTCTCCATGTAAGGCAAATGATGATACTTCCAACAATAAGTCCTCCACTGAGGTAACTTTCTCCCAATCCTTGATCCAAGAGTTCTCTTGCCTTCTGGATTGGCTGCAAAATAACGAGGTTACGGAGTTGAACATTAGTAGTCGTAAACCCAAAATTGGGTCGGCTGTTCAACGACGGTTATGAACATCATACGTTTATCTCTCTTCAAATACAAAAATATGGAAGGGACTAACTACGAAACTAAGTTGTTCGTTTCCGTATCCAACGATATACTTTTTATTTCCATATTATTACCATATCCAATTATATACTTTTTATTTCCATATAATTTTTTTTTTTAATATTGTAAGTCCCTTTTTTCTATTGCGACATTAGTCATTTGTAAGCTGTTATTTATTGTTATTCTGATTAGGTTTTCTTTCAGTTTTAATTAAAAATGAAATGTAATTATTGAAGTTCAGCGAAATATAATATAATTTTAGCACTTACGCTCTAAAAATTAACCTATTATAATAGTGCATCTAAGAAATGGGCAAAGTTTTTCATGTTAGTACGAACAGGCGGCTACCGGAAAGCCACATGTTTTCTAGACATTCATTGACAAGAGATTTTAAGGGTTAACAACTACTAGGCGATATTAATTCTAGGAATTTTAATTCCTAGTTTCCATTCCTAATTTGGCCACTTTACACTTTGTATAGCAGAACTTTTGCGACGCCCTTACCTGAGATAAAATTTTTGTTATAAAGCTTATTTTTAAAGCTGTTAAAATTTTTAGACATATAATACATATTAATCATGCTGCTGTCATAGCTTCTACTACCTACTCTATGGGGACACTAAAATCTCGGTAGTTTTTATCGAAACGCTTTGGTAATAATTTCGGTAAAATTAATGTTAAAATATGATTTCGAAATATGTGATAAAGTTTGGTAAATGAGGTAAACTGTGGTAATTTTCTCATGATTTCCTAGAACGATGCCTCAAAATTCAGTTAACATATTCAATTAAATTCTGTTTCTTTTTTGAATTTTTATTTTTTATGAAATATGTGGTAATAAGAACTATGATTCTGAAAGCCAAAATTTCCAGTAAGCCATTGTTTCCATTTGAACGGAAAAATTACCAAGTGAATGGTTTAAATATTTTTAATTTTGGTTTTATTCGGAAGAATAATGCTGCTTTTTTCTTCCAGAAATGTCGTTAGAGTACGGTAATTGCATCCGAACTTTTTTTTCCATGTTCTATATTAATTTAGATAACTTATCTAAATTAATATTAAAGTTGGAAACTATTGTAACATTATGATGATGATGAATATCAAGTAAGAAGTTTCTAAATAACCTGGTAAAAATTTTAAGAAAAATAGATTGAGTTTTGAGCACATAATAAAGAATTGCCTCAAGTATTCTAGTGTTAAAATTTATTTGTGGTAAAGAAAGTGCTAATGGTGTTTGTACTATAAGATTTATTTAAAATTTTTACTCAATTAGTTGCTTCATTAATAGCTTGTAGAATTGAATATGTAAATACTATTTCAAAATAAAATAAAATTATTAATTTTAAAGTATAAGTTTTTTCCAGTTTAATCAGTTTTTCTTTGAATTTGCATGTGCATTGGTTTTCAATTTTTGTCTTTCACGTTCCTTCCAGCACAACCAAACAAACGGAAAAGGGGGCGAAAGCTTATGGTTGAGGGATGTGTCTGGGTGTAAAATAAAGTGAAAATTTTTTCTAGAAGTTCTTACTGATCTTCTGCCGATTCCTAGTACTCTTTACCCTAGAAGTGCTCAGCACTCATACGTAGCAATACTTTTAATTTCGTTACTTGTAATGAAAGTAAGAGAAAAAAGCACGTACTTTTACTTGTATTTCATTACTTTTTAAAGTTAGTACTTTTACTTGCTTTCTGTTACTTATTTGAGAAACAAGTTCCTGTATTCGTAACAAAAATGTCAAAAGCAAATGTTACTTTCTTCTGAAAAATTTTAGAAATTTTCTTGAAACAAATTTTGTTTGCGAAATATTTGAAACATTTTTTTTTTTAAATTTATAAATTTTATGTATTACAAATTCCATATAACTTCTTTTTACAAATACTTTTAATTATTACAATTTCCTGAAAGAAAGATGGCGGTTCTTTTGAAAACTCAATGACTTTTTTTGCAAAAGTCACTACAAATTTCGAAAAAAATGTCCAAAAATGTCGCAATTTTAAAATTAACGTAATTTGAATTTTTTTTCTTTATATGCAATCCCTGAATTTGATTTCTGGTTTGGTGTTAAGATAATTTCAATGCTCACTATTTCAATGAATTTTGCAACATTTTCCTGCTTGTTAAAGTTTTATAAATTTAAATTTAAATTTAATGCAGTTTAAATTTTATATATATATTTTTTCTAGCATTTCTTTTAATGAAAATGAAGGTTAATTTGAATTTTCGATTTCCTCGAAATGCACTTTGAAATCGTTACTCTTTCTGTACTTGTACATTTTTCTCGCTATTTTTTAAAATCAAAAATGTGTAGTTGTTACTCGCAACTTTTGCTTTAAGTACTTCTAATTTTACTCATTACTTTTTAAAAGTAACGTTTCCACGTATGTCAGCACCTACGTTGCGAACCTATAGTTTAAACGCTGTAAAAATGTATATACGGTATTTATACGGTGTTTTAATGTTTATACGCAATGCCTGTAAATGTTTATATGATACTCCATCAAATATTTATGATTAAAATAGGCTTTATTTTGATAAGAATATTAATGTGTTTTAAAAATTTAAAAAAAAAAAAAAAAAAAAAAAAAACTCTTGATGTTTATTTTATAATTGTCTTACGAAAAAAAACAATGTAAAAAAGTAAAATGAACAATGTAAAATAAAACGTTCTTTTCTTGTTTCTTTTAGTACATAAGAAGTTCTTTCATAAACTTACGAGTTTTTATCCGGAGTAAAAAATTTAAGCTCAGTATAAACCTCCATTTTTATTTTGAAATTTCATAAATGCCGAGACTAATGTGTCATGAAATCTTGACGAGTTAAAAAATGTAGCGAAAAGCTGCGAGAAATGTTGAAAAAAAAACGAGCAAAATTATAGTAAAATTACTTGCAGAAACAGAGAAAGTAATAATGGACGTTATTACCAGACAGAGCATCCCGGGCATTGATGTCAGCGCCACCTATCGAAGACGGGGAAGGGACATCAGGTAGGGAATCACTTGCAGTGGAAATGGAACGTCTTTACAGGGAAGCCACGTACAAGGCGCGATTGAAAAAATTCCTGGGCCAGGCCGGCCCCCTCTATTTCCTGGGCTCTTATTCCAAAAAGTTGTAAAAGCGGATATTTTAACAGATTCAAAAGATTTTTTCTCAACGAATGAAGCAAATGAAAGTGAAGAAATTTATCATATAAGTTTTAAAAAGATGAATTGGTTTTATTTTAATCAGTGATCGTGAAGAAAAATGAATTCGAAAACTTTTTATACTGATGAAACCAATGGATCTAAAAAACCAGCAAAAAATTTCTCTTCAAAATTCATTGAAGTGTAAAGAACAAGGTGAAACTTTAAAATTTTAGCGACATCAGTTTCTTAAAATGTATGGATGATTTTATCGAAAATTTTAGAATGAATAATTCTTTTCTTTTACTTTTACCTAACATTTAAATCCTTATTATGTATACGGAATGAGTCGTTAGTAAACACTATGTGTTTATAAAATGTTTAGATCTTTTTTAAAATTGTACGCTGAAACGTTTTTATCAGGCGTACTTAATCTATTTCTTTTCATTGTTAATACAAGCATGCATCTAATTTATTGATGTTTAAATTATTAATAGAAAATTACAAATAGTGATTATATTTTATATTTTTTTCTTAAGTTATAGTTGTTTTTAAAATTTAAAATAAAAAAAATCTTTTTTCTTCTTAAATTCGTGAAAACTATTAGTTAATTAAAATATATAAATATATATTTTAACATATTTATGCTAAAATGATTAAATTTAAATTGAAATAGTATGTTATCTAGAATTTTATATTTCATTAATTGTTCAATTTTATTGAAATTCATAATAATTCAAATGCATTTTTCTCATAGCAATTATAAATGAACGTTCAAAATTTTTCATGAATGCATTTAAATTTTTCAACGCACTTTCAACCTTAAAGTTTGCACTTTGGCGCCATTCCTCAGGTGCTAACTAATTGTGATTAATTTCTTTTAACTATACACCTACAATCGAAGTATCGCACGTGTGTATGTTATGCATGTAACATGTAAAAACATTCTGTGTACAAACGAAACATATAATGAAAGCAGTCATTTTCCACATCGCAAAATATTTTCAAAAGAATCAAAATCTTTTTTTTTAATACACGTTTGAATGCATGTCATTAAAATACACTTAAACGTATAATACATGTTTAAGGTTAAAAAGAAGGATCAAGTTTTTTTAAATAAATGTTGCCACTAAAAACATTTAAAAAATGGGTATATTTGACATAAATACACCAGGATGATGCAACACTACACCTGTAAATAGAATGCAAAATCAAGTAACTGGTATCATGTACCTAACGATTTATCGCATGAATCATCGAACCAAAATGACTTTTAAAAGGAAAATATTAAAAACGTTCTATGTGAGATTTGATTAAAACTTTTGAACCAGTGTTGCCATGCATAAAGTGAAAATAAACAGCTGTGGTCTTCTCAAGTCGACCTTCCATTTTTATATTCTTGCCTTTCTGTCTATTCAACCCATTGGAAACAGCAGCCCCTTCTCAACCCAAACAAACATTCATATCGGGGTGTTTCTGCCTGTATCTCACAATATTACTGAAGGATCTATAGGTCGAGGTGTTGTTCCAGCTATAAAATTGGCTGCTCGGCACATTAATAGCAGTCCTATGATTCTTAAAGATTACAGATTGGTTGTACAGTTCTTCGACACTATGGTAAGTTTGATCATATACAGATTCGAATAGTTGATTTTATAAATGTGCATTTCATACACTGTAAGAAAATTCCGAGTAAAATTCCGGTAAAAGGAAAGTACTAATTGTCGATACTTTTTTCCGTAAAATTTTATGGAGCAAAAAAAAACTGATTTACTGTAATTTTATCCTGGATTTTTATACAGTGTAAGGTATTTATAATGATTGAAAATTGTTTATCATCCCATTAACTAAATATATAATGTCTAGATATAAATAATAGATCTAAATAGTACCTGAAGTATATCACAGTAAAGTATATCATAGTAAAGTATATCATAGTAAAGTATATCATAGTAAATGTTTTAGGGATACACTTAAATTTTTTTTGACCTGGTGTCCGTATATCGGATATCAACTTTTTCTCTAAATAGTTAAAGACTCCTCTTATTGGTGATCAGGTCAAGATGATTATTATTGTAACATCTCTAAAATGCAAAAACATCATTAAATTGCAAATATTAAAATTTTGCAGCTTATCTTCAATATAGAAATCTGTTTAAATATATTGCCTTTAAACTAAGCTGATTGGATTGATTTAAATAGAGAAATTTAAAATAAGCAATAATATATAATAAAATAAGCTATTAATTCGTATTTTATGAATCAAATAAGTAACGTTGTTCGTATTCTAGAAATCAAAAAAGTAATGAGCCATTACAAAGAAAAGCTGATTTAAATTTAGATATTAAGGGTTACTAACAGCTATTAAAAGTCACCAATTTAGCTATTATAGGTTACTTTACTAATAATCATCGGAATAATTAGTTCTTTTCATTTTATTTAATATGGTTTCTTATTATTGTCGTGGAGTTATTGTAAGTCTATTTTCTATTCGTATTATAGGTCTATTTTTCTTGATCGAGAAAAGTATGACTCCTTAGAGTTGAAGATAATTTTTACATCCAATTTTCATGATTTCGTTAAGTGATATTATATTTTGTTAATCTTGAGTAGGGTAAGAACTCAGAAACACAGCTCAACTTCAGTAAAAAAGGAATCAGCAAAAAAAAAAACAGTAGCAAAGTAGTTTTAGGTATTTTCGAGTTTTTATCCTCAAGGCAAAAACTTGAAACTTCTAAAAGTTCGTATTCATCATATTAGCATTGTATGTATCAAAAGAAAAAAAAATTCTAACTGAAAGGGTTGACGTTAGAATGCAGTTTGAGTTCGTTAAAATTCATATTTATCCTTTCATATTGATATTGCTTCTTAAATATAGGTTATGAATAAAGCAAATATTTAAATATGTTGCCTCGCTGTGGAAAATGAGAATTTCAATTGGTTATGTAAAACCCAATGAATTGCTGTTCTTTAGAAGCAGATCAAATAAACAGTTATCTTCTATAGTATTGTGGCTTAAAAAAAACAATTTATGGTTTCCCACATCTTTATTATTCAGTTATGTAAATAATAAGGCTTTTTATCTTTAATATGAAACACAAAAATATCGATATATATAAAACGTAATAGATGATTATTGGAAAAATAGTAGTTCTTAATTAAAATTAAAAACATGTTTATAGAAAATATATAGAAAAATTGTCTTACAAATAATTATTATTTCATCAGACTTTTAGATTTAATTTTTTCGAAGTTTTTGTTGTTGATTTGAAGAATCTCCTTAATTAGGAAACTATGTAAAAATACACTTATTTAAATAAAATCACGTATAAAATGGCAATAAAATGGCAATAAATGGCTTCAATAAAATGGCAGAATAGCAAAAGAGTTCTAATAATTTCCCTTTCTATTGCATATTTAATAAAGAATAACAGATTATTTAATGATTAGATTTTTTTTCTTTTGCAGTCAAAACAATTATTTATTTGAAAATTGTTTAAAAGTATAAGCTTGGTTCCCATGGAGATAATTAGTATACGAAAATTTTTATTTTTAATCGTTATTTTTACCTAATTATTAATATTCTAAAATTATTTAGAAATTTTTTTGCAATTATACAAGGAAATTGCACAAAAAATAATTTTCGAATTATTTTATAGGTCCTTATTAAAATTAGCAAAGTCTACAATTCCTAAACTTGCTTTTATAATTCAAGGTTAAAAATACAGTTTATCTATTTTTTTATACTTTCTTCTTATATTTTTCTAAAAATAATTTTTAACAATTATATTTATATTTTTTTATTATTTTCGGTTTTTCTTTAAATTTATTCTTAATTAATCACAGATAAAATTTAATAATTTTATTTGTGAAGTAGAATTGCAATTGTATTAATTTATTTTAATTAATTAAGATTTTGTATTAATTCTTTATTATTAATGACTTAGAAAGGAATTAACGGCAGCCTTTTTTTAAAAAAAAATCAAAGTTATGGTTCTAAAGTCAAAAAAGGCATGCTTATTCATCTTGAGATGTGTGATTCATTTTTAAAAGTTTTTTTACCGTTCTGTTTTAATTAGTGAATATTTTGAAATGGCCAATTTAACTAGTTGTGAAAAATTTATATTTTTTCTCTGTTTCAATAGTTGTGCTTCAAATAGTTCTTTAATAAAAAATTTGCAAGCAAAATTTTAATTGTTTTCATATAAATTATTTGTTAAGAAAATTATTTTCATAACTACTGAAATTATTTATAAATATTAGTGAATAATGTGTTAATTTTGTGAAATTTGAATAATATTTCAAGCTTAATAGAAAAGTCTTCTCTATTATGCTTTCAAGGCAAAAAAAAGAGTTTTAAAGAGTTATAGGAGTTTAACATTTTAACACGAATTCTTAATTTCCGTGGAGTAGATAAATTTTATGTGAACTGAGAAGAAAATTTTGGTAAAAAATCTGCATTATATCGTAATGACATTTATGGTAAAAAAAAACACAATTAAGGTTAATTAAACAAAAATACACAGCTTCTAAAACATTCATTTTGCAATTTTTTAGTTTATATGGTAACGTTTTACCAGAATTTTAAAACCTTACATTTTATTACTGCACATATAGTAAAAAATACAAAACCGAAAAGTAAATTTAACTGAATAAAAGGTTTTTATTCCATGCTTTAAAGTATCATGATAAATGACCAAATCTTACCACATTTACAAATTTTATCACTCATTATAAATCCATATTTTGTTCGTAATTTTACCAAAATCAATACCAAAGATTTTCGATAAAAATTGCACCAAACATTGATGATTTTTAATTACATTGGGATTATACGCATGCCCAAATAAATATGAAGTAGATATAATTAATTATATTTTAAAGTAAACTCGCAAAATTATTTTTGCAAGTGCTGAGTCAATAATTTTCTGCGGTTTACTTTCTCATGAAATTTTGTTAATAACTTTGAAGCTCCATGAATTCTAAATTAATTCTGAATTTAAGTGAAAAAAATACTTTCATAAAAGTGTGAAAATTATGATTTGAAATGTTGGTTTTTTTGCTTGCAAATTCTTAAACTTTGGTTGCAAGCCTTATTGTAGATATTTCATTTTTTTCGAATGGTAAAATTGCTTAAAATTATTTTTGTCTCTACAATAGCATCTGATAGTGCGTAAATTTCTAACAATTAAGATGATTTAAATCTTTTTTTAATGGCGGGCACTTGGAACTACTGTCCATTGGTCACAGAAAGTGCCAGAACTGCAAACTCTCTTTTCGTTACCCAGTGGTCACCTGTGGCAGCGCCACGGCGGTGGAGCAGCGTCGCCCACGTCACACTACCACAGCCCGTTCATAGGGCGGGTCACATTCACACATTCACGCACAAAGGAGAAAGGACATAGAACACAGATAGAGAGAAAGAAACATCCATGCCTTGCCCGGGATTCGAACCTAGAACCTTTCTGATGCAACGACAGTTCACTGCCCCCTAGACAGGCCGATCGGCAGATGTTTTAAATTGTTTTTTCGATTTCACTTGCAATTATTTATCTACATTTGATTTGAAATGTTTTATTTTTAAAAGTTATAATATTTACTAGTGAATTATTAATTAGTTCTAACTTTTCTAATATTATTTTATTCAGATTTCAAAAGAATTTAGCATAATATTACATACAGCATCCGTAAAATCCACTTTATTGTAAAATATTTTTCAATCCCAAAATTTTACACTTTGATTTTTACAGTAACATTTATTTACAGTAATTCAGTGATTTAACGGTAAAAATCGATTTTACGGTAATACGTACATGCAGCCAGAGTGCCGGAATTTCTTACAATATTTAACACAGGTATTTTCTACAATGCGGCGTTAAAGTGTCTACAATCATGATACTTATACAAACTATGGAATAAATGTTTAAATAGATTTAAAATAGATTTACTTTTTTTCATGAAATAAAATACAAGGGCATTATTTCTGTTTACACCAAGGATGCCCATTCAAATTCTAAATGAAGACATTCTGCTGAGCATCGTTTCTGCAACCGATGAATGACAACATTTTGGGCAGTATAAGCGATAATAAGGGCCGGCCATAAGCATTCCAGTAGCCGATTTAGAGGTTCTGCCGTAGTTTCAATGGCTTACTTGGATGTAGTCCAGAAATCCGTAACAGCTGTCCCTGAAACTAATGTGAAGAGGAGTACTTTTCGAATGGCCTAGAAGCATTGACACGGAAAGGAAATGAGTTAGAGCACATAGGTTTTTTTTCCATTGGAAATATATGCTAATCTTTTACTTTCAACACTAGAGAAAACTGCTTGACTTGTTTTCTTCTCTTTACTTCTATTTTTTAAAAGCAAAGTATTCTTTTAGGATTTTTCGCTGATTTAATTAAATGGTTTGAGTTGCTTGTTAAAACATCGGATGCAATTTCCATAATTCTAAGGTTGTAACGAAAGGTTAGAATTAAATAAGAAATATAAGGTAAAACGTAATTTTATTACCTATTTGCTCAAAGCAATAAAAATATTTAGAATCGTGAAAAAAATAGCTAATTTGTAGTAGTATTTTATTCACATGTTTCACAAATTATAATAAAAATGGGACTTTCTGAAATAATATATGCATTTAAAGGACTTTGCAGTAAGGTGTCGCCGTATTCGAATATTTCTCATTTAAGAGAAAATATTATAATCTAATGATGAAAGAATTAGAAAACTGAAAGAGTTTCAAGAAAAATTAAAAACTTTTTATTGTGTATTAAATTTAAAAAATCCGGAAAAGTAACTTTTGCTTAAATGGCTTGGTGTTTTTTAAATAATTCCTCTACTTTGTCAACATCTTTTTTTGCAATTCTGAAAACTGCGTCCTTTCTTTTAGATCATTCCATCTAGCGTCATTTCCATCTAGAAATGTTTATACACTGTTAAACATTTATAGATGGAAATGGTTAAATAGCTACTCATTTAATTGTTATTCTACCATAATTAACCAAAACAGTTAAATAACCGTAAAAAAGATGATATTCAAGCTGTTAAGTATAAGAAAAAACGATTATTGATTTTTTTATAGTTAATATATGATGAATACTCAGCATTTATGATGAATAATCATATTGATTAAATAAAAAATATAACATGTTTTTCTTTATTTCGAAAAAGATATTTCACACAAATGGCTATCAATGCAATAATAAAATTCTTCGCAGGTAGTTTATTTATACAAAATGTTTAAAATTTAAATTAAGAAAAAATACAGAGTAGCGAGTGCGTAAATTGAATTAGGATTACATTTTTCAGATTTATTAATTTCAGAAAAAGAAATTGTTTAGGAGGGGTTGTTTATCTTCCAATGGCACAGAATCACACGTTCGTCGCTATCCAACTATGGAATTTTTGATAATATTTGAGACTTTTCTATTGATCAAAAGAAATTTTATTTTGACAAAAAAGTGACTATCATAGAGTGACGGAAATAATCTGTCGTTCTTAATCCCGTAGTAATTCTAGGAGCAACAGTTAATCCTTTTTACTATCTTTATAAGTTTAAAAATGACTTCATTGGTTGTCTCCTTTTTTAATTGATTCAATCCTTATACCGAAATGAAGAGGTTAAAAGAAACAGTAAATGTCTTTTATAACATATCTATACCTAAAGGAGTGAAACAGGTTCGGAAATCCTAGACTAAGTTATATTATTTTTTTCTGAACCTAATTTACATTTATAAAAAAGAATTAAATTCTTAATTAAGAAATTTAAATTCTTAAAAATTTAAATTCTTAAAGTACTTTAATTTCGATATTTCATCACGATATTAGTCTTATACTTTGAAAATTTCTTTTAATTTATAAATTTTTGAAACTAAAGTTTTAAAAATAACTTTAAACCTAATTTAAATAAATACAAAAAATGTCTAAGCTCATTTTCAATATAAAACAACAAATTTCGCTATCGGACATTTGGAAACTTGAAATTTATCTAAATTTGATCCTCAAAAATATGTCTTATCCTTATCTGCAGTTGCAGAAAAACATCTGGGCTGACTGATATAAAACCTCAAACTTCTCTATTACGACACTGGTCTTATAGCGACAAATTTAAAAATTCAAGTTTATGCTCAATGTTTCTTATTAAATAAAATCGTAATCTGTACTGTCTAAACAGTGAGAAAAAAAATCAATTTTTTTCTCCCTCTGTATTTAGATTCTTTTGTTCTCTAAGATTATACAAATTCCTATCCAAAGAAACATGCATAGGGTACAATAGGGAGCATAAAAAAAAGCAAAGCTTCCTTTACTTCCCTTTCAGCCCTGAGGGACATAAATTCAGCTCTCCAGGAATTTTTGTCGCTAACAAGTTTTCCAATAAGACTCTTTGTGGACAATTTTATTTTTGATTTATTTTCTACCCTTGACATTTTCTATTATTATGGATTTACAATATTAAAAACATAGTTTTTACGAGCTTGATGTGTTTTAAATTTAAACATGTTAACGTCGTAACATCATTTATCTGGAGCATTGCGTTTATTTATGTCATTTTTAAGCCATAATATGCATCATAACATTATAAAATCTTATATAAATAATTTCTATACTGTGAGAATATGGTTTGTTATTTTTACATAGTTTCGAGTAACTATTTAACATGATTTATATATATTATTTCATTTAATCAAATCATTTTTAAAACATAAATTATATTCTACCAATATATATTTTAAACGTAAACTGTATTATAGCTCTTTATAATGAGGTATTTGTGAATGTTTTTAAGATATATAATGAATTTTTTTAAATTCTAAACAGTGTAATTACAATTAGTTACTTTGTCATAGATTATTATTTGTAATATAATCATTTTTAATTAAATTCTATCTGAAATATATATTTTCTATTTCGTAATTTGCAAGCATGTTATCTACGCAACATTATCTAGTATTTTAAATTTCACTATTCAGTGTCTACTATTCAAATTAACAAATGAACTTCTTTTTAGCGGGGCTATATGGCTCTGTTAAAAGCACGACGAAAGGAAATTTAGAAAACTGAGTTATTATGTTATGAGAGTGGATCTTTATCAAATATTTTTCGTTCGTAAATCAAACTTAATTTTAAACACCTGAGAACATTTATTTTTACCCGAAGGAGAATAATATCAAGTAGTAAAAGATTACTTGTAAGATAATAATCTGAGACTGACTTGCAAAATAAAAATTTTATACAAAAATTACGCTAAAAAGTTGCTTAACATTAAAGCTAATTTTTTGAGGAACGTGAACGCATTTTGTTGTTTTTATCATTTATGTTATCTACTGAAAATGGATTTGAACATTTAATAGATTCTGTAAGCTGATATGCACTGTTGAGCATGTTATTCTACGAAAGATGTTCCTGAATGAAACATTTAAATACCCAAACACCTTTTTCAAACATATATTACGGAAAATATATGAATGTATCAATATTAATGAAATTCTTCATTTAACCTATCATGAAGATTATTCATTTAGCCTGCAGACTTTAAAGAACAGAATTATTCACTGCAATAAGGACAGTAACAGGCGTGGTAGCCTAGGGGGTGCCGGTGTACGATCCTCGACTCCGCCAAGATCCACCGAGTACCACCCGTAAAATCCGTGGAATTGAAAGTCTTGTGGTCAGTCACTGAGAAGTACCATGAGTAGAGGGATTTAGATAAAATTGTCTTCCTCTTCAGATTTATGTCTAAATAGAGGAAGTGGCCTCCAAAATGAGTGGTGCTGCCATCTATGCGTGGGATTGTTTACTTTATTCGAAAACGGTCAGATTGGCGAGTTTGGTTTTTCCGATTGTCATTAGAAACAACAACAGATCAGCATGGTTCTTTGCTGTGAAGGCTGAGAATGACCAGATAAAAAGCTTTAGTGGCTGAGAGTAGACCCAGAGACCTATGACTGCATAATAGTCATCACTAACCAGAAAGATAAAACAAAAGGAAATTCAAAATATTAAGCAGAAATTCATCAAACCTGAAATAACGGAAAATAATAACATGTTCTAACACTTTGCTCTCTGATAATAGCGTCGCTTGCTCCCGTGATGTAGAGATGCGGATTGTGAGTTCGATCCTGGTTGCTGATTAAACAAATGGCGCGTGTTACTTACACGCGCCAAAGTGTGAGTTAAATCTGCCATAGCTGCAAATCCTCTCGTTGTTCATGGGGAGGAAAATTGAAGAGAGTATCAGCTCATGATTGTAGGGAATAAAATGTAGGGAATAAAAATGACGCGGCATTCCTGCTATAGTCAATAAAAGACAGAACCCTGTTTTGATTTAAACTTTTTAATTCTTCATTTTTATGAGCAGCAATTAGAGTGAATTTTTTTTCTAAAAAAAAAATAAGCAGGATTACGGAAATGGAAAAGAGTGAGTTAAATTCCTAAGAGAATAATGTAGAAAAATTAACAAAACGCTAAAAAGAATGCCACGAAGGAAACGAAAACGAAATGAATTCTTTTCAGATAGTTCTACTTTGCCAAACTTAGATAAATTATTAATGAATAAATTTTAATGACTGTTTTTCATTTTACGAGTTTAATTTTCCTTTAAGTGGGTCACTCAAAATAAAAAGTTTGATTCAGTTTATAGACCTTAGAAAATCACGAACTAATAGATAGCTTACAGTTTAATGATAAAATTATAATATATTCAGGCATCAAACATTACAAGTTATCAAATAATGCCAACTGGAAATTTTATTATCTTAAAATAAAAATACTCAAAAGTATATTTTTTTAAATAAAAAACAGCCGCTCACACCTTTGATGTTTCCTCTAAAGGAAGCATATCACATTTGAAATATCTAACAAAGCATGTCACATTGGACACATCCTTTGTATGTAATCAAAGAAACTACCCAAATATGTTCCATATTCAACCAAAATATGTATAACAGAATCTGAAAAAAAGTTTGGCTGATGAAATAATAGAATACGGTGAAATTTACTTTGTTTCTGACTCTATATGAGCACTAAATAGCACAATAGTTCTTACCGAAGCACTTTGGTAATGGTTTCGATAAAATTGAGAATAAAATGTGGTTTTAATACACTCTATAACAAAAAAAAATCGACGCACCAAGAACGCACTAAGACGCGCTAAATCGATGCTCGATCAGGCTGGAATGATGCCGACTGGGGACGTATAGTCTTTAGCGACGAATTCCGCTTCCAACTGCGTCCTGACGATCATCGAAGACGTGTTTGGAGGCGCAAAGGCCAGAGGGGGGATCCTGCCTTCCCTATTGAAAGCCACACCAGCCCTCAACAAGGCATTATGGTCTGGGGTGTCATTTCCTTTGACAGCCCTTTGGTGGTCATTAGAGGTACACTTACTGCACAGCGGTACGTCGACGACTTCCTCAGACCTGTTTTGCTACAGTTCCTTTTGCAGCGCCCTGGGCTAGTTTTTTAGCAGGACAATGTCAGACCACATACGGCACGTGTTGCTATGAAATGTCTGCAAGCTTGCCAAACTCTTCCTTGGCCTGCCAGATCACCAGATCTCTCTCCCATCGAGCATGTCTGGGATATGATGGGAAGGCGATTGCATCAGGCACGGAATGTTGATGACCTCGTTCGACAATTGGATCGAATTTGGTAGTAAATACCGCAAGAGACCATCCGGGTGCTTTATCGGTCCATACCACGTCGTGTGGCAGCTTGTATCCAGGCTAGAGGCGGGTCAACACCTTATTGACTTTGACGCTGTAACTCTGCAATAAAGTATTCAATTGTTCTGAAATTTTAATCATTCACTATTCGGTACATTGTCTTCCTATCCACCAATTTTCGTTTCAATTGGACAACTCCTTCTTGGTGCGTCGATTTTTTTGTTATCGAGTGTATATGTGATAAAATTTAGTAATTTATCACAATACTTAGAGAGTTTTTTTTATGAGATATATTATTACCAAACACAAGTACTTTTTTGCAAACATGAACATTGTGTTTGGTCCCCAAAAAGACAAGAAAATTGAGCAATCATTAATATGTTCAAATATGCTAATACGTTTAACTTTTGAATTTGGGTATCATGTTCAACTTCCACTAAAAAAGTTTCCCCTAAACTACAAAAGAAGTAAATATTCTATTTCTGCAAGCAACATTCAAAATGAATTTAAAACATATTTAACCCAGTTTCTTAACAATAAAGTTTTGCACTATTTTGTATGGTGATTCAGTTTATATATTTTCTCTGATTGATTAGAGTTTGAGAGAGCATTTTGATCACGCAAATCTTTTGAAATGTTTTTATTTATGCTAATTCAAACCACTTTTCCTAGTTTGTATTCAGCTGCATTTTCTGGATGTGAGCAGAAATTTTCTGACATTAACGTTTTCTGAATTATTCATTAATAATTTTAATGAATGTTTAATGCATGGTTTTAATTCAGATTTTACATTTCCTTAAAAAAAGGATACATAAAAATTCGAAACTTATGCTAACTAATGAAAAATATATGTAAAAACGTTGGAACTTAAAGTTTTCAAAAACGAAATTAACTTGTAAAAAGATAAAAAATCACAATATTTGAAACATATGTAATTATTTTATGAAATGTTACATGAAAGTAAATCTTGAATGATATAAATACATCAAACGTGGACATTTTTTAATTGGAAAAAAAGTAGAAATATGCATTGCAAATAAGATGTTTAAATTTATTTCGTAAAATACTTTTAGTTTTATCTTATCTTTACTTTATTCTAAACAGTATTTAATTTATGAAGTAATGCAGTTAATTTGAATCAGTTATAAGAAAAGAGAAAAATTAAACCTTTTATTTTAAGGTGCAAGTTAGTTCACATTAAATAAATATATATCTTTTTCTTCTTCTACTGGCACGACAGCCTTTTGTTGGATAGAGCCTTCCCTATAACTTTCCTCCCTTCCACTCTTTTCTTAGTCTTTTCCCTTCTTTCCCACTCTTTTCCCTTCTTCTCCAGTTAGTAATATTTATTTTATAGGGTTTTAGGATTTTAAAATCCTCTTCCACATAGTCAAGCCATCTGATCTTCGGCCTACCTCTAACTCTAGTTCTCATTTTATAATTGAAGACTTTAAATGTCAAGGAAGAAGGGTCCATTCGGTCAGATGTGACCAATAAGCTTTAAGTGACTCATTTTGATGCATCTGTTGATAACAGCTTCCGTGAATAGCTTATATTCAGTGTGCCTTAATGTATATAATAAGAAAACTGTACAATAAAAAAATGGTAACTTTATACCAAATTGGTGTTTCACTACACCAAGAACCAATGATAATTCCTGGTGCAATTACTATTGACAACAGTGTCTATTAACAGAGAACAACTAGAATGTTCTTTTGCACTACTCGGTTACACTACTTGCAGTACTTAGCTCTCTGACACTACTAAGTAGCCGCCACAATAACACTGAAACTTATAACCATAGTTAGCGATATTACACATGAGTATCGGTAAACTTACTTTTACAATACACTAGAAGAATCATTAATTGATTGTAAGAATCATTAATTGATGATGAATACATTCTTAAAATAAAATTAGTTTGTTAATTAAGGATACGCGCAGTACAGAGAAAATATTAAGACCAAATTCAAGCAAGCATTAACAAAACATAGCAGATAGAATTAAATTTTACAAAATTGTAATTGTAAATACAGTTCACAGGGCAGGGATGGCTCCGGGGATAAAGCGGTCGCTTTCCAATTATGTGAATCTGGTTTGAATCCCAGAGATGGTTGCTCGATAAGAATTCCGCATCCGGCTTGCACCGACCACGGTGCTGACTTTAAAATATCGTAAGTGGCAGACGAACCATGGCTTAGAGTCCCCTTTCGGTCAGGCTAACCGCAGAAGGTTTCCGTGTTTTTCTTCTCCACGTAATGCAAATGCGGATTAGTTCCATCAAAAAGTCCTACACGGAGGCAAATTTCTCCCATTACTTGATTCAAGAGTTCCCTTGTCTACTGTATTGGGTTCAATATTACAAGGATATGAAGTTGCACATTAGCAGTCTTAAACCCAAAAATTAGGTTGGCTGTTCAACGACGGTTATGAAATTATACAGTTCACAGATATTTAAAAATTAAAATATAACTACTAACCGTATTACGCCAGTAAAAACGTATATGCACATTTTAACTTTTATTTCAGTAAATATTTTGCAGCTTTGTAGAAGAAGTTTACGAACTCACGCCGACTCTTACTGTAACAGACTGATGTAAACAGACTACTAACGATATCTAAAGTAAGCCAACATTGGTGTTTTTGCAAGAGAAAATAACAAATTTATTTTGTGAATGAGGGTGAACTTGGATTATTTCTTTTCTATTTTAGGTGTTAAGATCTAACTAGATCCATTAAATTGCATATAAAAGCTCTATTTGATGTTAACTTGAATAAAAGTGTTCTTGTACGCAGTTTTCTGTGTTGCTCATCGAATTCGAAGAAATATTACTTCATAGCTTTTGCAGTAAACTGTTAGTGGTTATCTACTCAAATTTTTCATAAATTTTCTTCCTCCTGGGAATAAATCACAAAAAAGAATCAGTGAGGTTATTTTCATTCAAAATTATATCCCTCGAAATATAGTCATATGGTTTTTATGTATTTATTTTTTGGAAATTGCAGCAATTGAAATAATCATGGAAAAATAGAAAAAATACAAAGACGATTATTATCATTTCAATTTTTAAAATGCTTGCTTTAAAGTGATAAAGTAAAATGTGATGTGCTTATTGCTTAGAAGCTATGGAGTTAAGCTTATTATAACAGAAAAACGAAAATGGCTTTTAGTTTTGTTTCTTTCTCATACGCGACTTTATCTGCTAAATTTCATAGTCCGTAATTTTAATTGCAGAAGAATTTTTTATTAAATTTAGAATAAAAATAGTAACAAAAATCCTGATAATCAGCCAAATTGATGAAATTTTGTGCAAACATGCGTCATTAAATAAATAATCTCGTTCGCAAATAAAAACTCGTTTTTCACAATCTTTATTTGCAATGAATGTTGATATCTTTTTAAAGGATTTGAAACAATTGAAAATTTAAAAACAACTTAATGAAATTCTTGTCAGGATTTGATATTTGCTGATAAAGATTCGAACTTGTTTGAATTCTAGAGTCAAAAATGTAAAGTTTTTTCTCCTATTTGTTTTTTTAAATGTGTAAAAGTTTTAATTGAATTGTTTTTAATTGAATTGGGGATAAAGAAAGCTTGCAAAACATATTCATTTTCAACGATTTAAACACTAGACAATTGAAAAAAAAGTCAAGAAACATTTATTTCTAAAAAAAATTTATTAATTAACAAATAAATTAATCATTGAAACTTTGACTTATAGAATTTTAATGACATTTATACTACATAAATTACAATTTTCATAAAAATGCAAAATATTGATAAGTAAAATGCCTGGGAGGTCGTATATCAGTGACTGAATCTTCCTATGATACTGAATAATGTTAATGATACTATCATGAAATTTTAATTAGTAATTCATCAAAAATGTACGTAAAGTTAAAAAATTATGTTTGGATTTGATGTAAACTTTATTGCCTTAACGAATTATGTATTTTTAAATTAAGGAAATCTTATACTTTCCTTTCATTTTATTAAAGTATTTAAGTTTAATATTATGAAAAATTATTTTAAAAAAATAATGATTTTCTTCAGCACGTGTAGAAAGCTTGAAACGATGAGTTAAAAAAAATAATATTAAATATATTTCAACGTATTTTTGTCCTAATAAATATTAAAATTCAAGTTTTTGCCTCTTCCAGCAACTTGTTTAACTTCTACCAACGCTTGAAAAAATAAATATATTTTTTTCTATCTTTTCAATTCATCATTCTAATTACTTATTTTAGTTTCATTTCATGAAAATCTGCTTTAAAAGATAATAATAAAACTTCCAGTGCTTAACTAGTGGTTGGCAAGAAATCGAATACCCATAACAAGTAGGTCAATAACGTATTTTTAAACCTTAAAAACTTTGAGGTTTAAATCACTGCAAGAATTATGAACTTTTAACTACGTTCCCAGAAAATAAATAGTTATTTTTCTATTTTGTATCGTTATTTTCTATTTTTTTTTAGTTCATTATTTCACGTTTTATTTGTTTGAAACCTGTTTTAAAAGATAATAATCTCACTTCCGGAGCTTAACGAGAGCTTTAGATATTTAATGGGTTAAAAATAAATCAATAAAAAATCATAGCAAATAATACCCAATAAATTTGAAAACTAACCAATTCAATTGAATAAGAAACTTCTTACAACGCTTCAAGAAATTCAATAGTTATTTTCCTCTCCTGCCAAATTTTTATCACTCCTCTCCCCATCACTTCAATTCTATCTTGAAGAAAATGTGCTTGTCTAACATTTTGTATCTATTCCATCTCTTCAATTCTATATTCTTACTTTAGATATATTTTATCAAAATGTTTTCCAAAAGATAATGATCTCACTTCCAGTTCTTAATGAATGCTTAAAATTTAGATCGGATAACAAAATCAAATAGAATCGCAGTTAGGATGTAACGCATTTATAAACTAACCAATTCCCAACTACAAGTCATTGCAGGAATTTTAAACTTCTTACAGCTTCAAGAAAATAAAAATACAGAAAATGCGTCCAGATAGGATATTTCATTCCTTCGGCTGAATTCTTCCTGAATCATAAAAATAGAAATAACACAGCCTGTTGCATGGGCGTCCACAAGTCTAAATGTCCCCTGCTCCAAAATAAAGTTCTCAAATTTCTTCAATTGCCAAAAATAATGATAAAAATTCGAAGCACAAGGATTGGAGGATGAATAACCTTCTGGAGCAAAAGATAGAAAACTATAAACTGGTTGCCCCCATCGTTTCGAATTCTACCCCACTGTTGGAGAAGTAGAGGGGGGGGGGTCGTGTATTTATTGCGATCGTTATGGCCACCCTGCTACCCTGTTGAAATTTACCTCATCGCCTTGCAAGAAGGGCTGTTTGACAGGGTTAGATATTTCACGGTATGAGAAGCTGTTATACTTCAGTATTTTGGTGATCAGTTTCGATTTTTCTTATCTAGTTTTCCTGTGAAAAGGGGGGATAGTAGAAAATTACATATTTTGTATTTAATTTCGGTGAAATGAGTTTGTCGTGGCAATAGCATTACTTTATGTTAAGAAGTTCTTGTTATCATTTACACGTTTCAGCCTTACGTTGCATTACCTTTTAAACACTTAAGATATACCATTTACGAAAAAGATGAAAAAGAAACTAGTAACTTCCTTTATCAAATTATTTATTATGGGTTTAATTATTTCACTGCATTAGCATTTATATGTAAAACATTTGTGTTAATTAAAATGTGTTAATGAAGTAAAAAATCATACTTGTTTTTAAAAGTAGGCATTTTTAATATTTTAAAACTTAATTAGTAGCTGAGTGAATAAATTTGGAATTAAATTTTTATCAGAAACTTGATTATTATTATTTCTTTGGAAAGGCCAATTTTCTATTGTTACGAAATGTGAGTAGCCAATAATAGTGAATGCTTAAACAGGCGAGCGTTTAGAAGCGAAACCTTGAACATCATTTTGTTATTAAAGGTCCTAGAATGGGCTAACTGCGTCGCAAAAGGATAAAAGCAAGTTAGTAGTAGGTTTTCTAAATATATTTTGCACTGTTAGAAATTTCTCGAAAAATTGGTTAAATAACAATGCAAATTGTTCTTACACATATTTGAGCTTTTTCTTCGTTTTTAAATGTGTCTAAAATGCGAAATGAAGTTTTTATAAAACATCTCTTGCATTGTGTACGTCCCACTTTAAAACAATTGTTTTGCAATTGGTGGATTATACGCTTTAATGTTTCTTTAATCCTTTGCTATCCGGAAAAATGTGAACCAAACTTTTTGCCAAGAGTAATTGGAATTGTGATTACTGTAGGCTCTTTCGAAGTGATCTACGTTACCTAAAGTCATTGAGAAGGCTTTATTCTCATTCAACAAATCTCCTGATAAAAAGAATTCAAGCTTCTAGATTTAAGAACAGAGCAGTGTGTTGTGGGACTCGACAGGCAAGTTAAGGGCTTCCCTGTTAAACGAGACAGATATTCCTGATTTTCCAAGAATTGCAGTTGTAGCAGTTTTCCGTCATTCTATGGGACATGACAGTTCGGTTGCTTATTTGCCTAGGCTGAAAGTTTGCGGCTCCTCTTCGCCCCTTATGCAGACAAGTTCAAATCTTAGATACCTCAGATCTTGACTCGTGCTTTGCGTTTGTGTTTTTAAGCTTTAAAATTCATTCAGAGGTGTCGAAGGGTATCTGTGATAAATAAACTGATTAACTTTACCTTAATTTCTTTTTAAATTTATAGAAGTGGATTAAAAAAACGAAAAAATTTAAAGGTGAAATCTATTTTAATATGCTTACATTATTGCAAAAATAGGTGAGGTAATACTTAACAAACAATCCCTAAGTGGGTTAAAATCTTATAAGTAACATGATATGTTTTACAAAGAAAACAAATTGCTTTTGAAAAACTTAACTTTTAAGAGGTCACAGTACCCAGAAAATGACCAGAATGTCGATATTTTTTATTGCTTATAATAAAACTTCCAACTATTTCAAATGCACTGAAAAAAAAATCATCTCTTTGTCTACCTGTTTTAAAAAAGTTATAAATGATTTTAGATTGCCCTTGAAACAGAAACTTGATCTGCAGATAGACTTTAAAGTGCTTTTTCTCATAGATCATAATTTTGTGTTTTAATCTTAATTAAATCTGTAAGGAATTTTTTCTATT
Source organism: Parasteatoda tepidariorum (assembly GCF_043381705.1). Taxonomy (NCBI): domain Eukaryota; kingdom Metazoa; phylum Arthropoda; class Arachnida; order Araneae; family Theridiidae; genus Parasteatoda; species Parasteatoda tepidariorum. The sequence continues at coordinate 14,599,380 of NC_092205.1, forward strand.
TAAGATAAAGCTTGAAGAAAACTTTTTTATCTTAAGTATGAATAAGCCTTCTTTATCTTAAGTATGAATAAGCACTGTTCATGGAATAAGCCTTTTATGAGGTATTATAATTTTTACAGTATGTTATATATACCTAATAGGAATTTTTAACTTTTTTTTAGTACTTGAAATAATCTATTAAAAATGTTCTAATTGATATATCAACAAATGAAGCACAAAATTGTTAAGATGAATATTGCAAGCACAAAGAGAAAAAAAAAATTTTTGAAAATATTTTTAAATAGAAAAATACTAAAAGAAAACAAAAATTTTTTAATTCTAAATAGATAAAACTTCTCTGAAAAAGCAGCAGAAATTTCAGAAAAAGTAGCAATAAAGGATACGAAGGAAATAGAAATAAAAATATGACCACCGAAGCCGACGTCTTCAGGGGGTACCGGCCCCGGTAGCCATGAAACAAAACTATTTCGAATTGAGGGAGAAGCAAATGCCTAAATTGACTCCCTCAGTACCCCGGTGGTTTTGTATAGAAGTCCAGGAAAAAACATGAAATACAAATAACCAATTTAGAAAAGAAGCTCAAACAAAATCATCAGAAAATCAATTAGAAATGGTTTTGTTTTATGGCTACCGGGGCCGGTACCCCCTGAAGACGTCGGCTTCGGTGGTCATATTTTTATTTTTATTTCCATCGTTTCCTTTAAAATAAAAAAAGTCTTAGGAATTTAAAAATTTAGAATGTTTTCAATATTTTTTAAAATTTAAAATAAAATTAAACAATTCAGGTATTTTTTAAAAACAAATTGTTGGTTCTAAGTTAAATATATATTGATTATATATATATTGATATATATTGATTATAAGTAAAATGAGCATGTAAAGCATCCACAAAATGAATGATTATACTTTTATTTAAAAAAAAAAAATGCTGCAAGAGTACCGTGACCCCTTAAATTAAAAAAAAATTGAAATTTTTTCCTGATTGAAATAAATGAAATATTATATTCATCTATTTTAATTTTATAAACAAGTTCAATTAAGTTGATGTATGGAAAGTTTTGAATTGATTTTTTTTCTGGCGACTTTATTAAATAACTTTGGCGAACTTTCCATAAACTAAATTAAATAACATTCTACCTTCGCGAGAAATATTCTTAACACCAAATACGTTCCTTCTTTCGATATTTTCATCCATTGAGGCAGAGTAAATCTTAGCGAGATTCATGCATCACTGTCAGAACGCGGTTTCCTTTGCTCCAATATGCAACTTTAGGCTACATCCAAAGTAAAATGGGAAGGGCGAAGATGCTTTAGAAGAAGAAATCTTTCTGGATTTGGAGAGGCTTCTTGCAATTTTTGTGATTCAGTTGTTATGAAAAAAGCTATGTGAAATTTATGACAGGTACGGGCGATGCGAAGGAATGAAACTTTAATTATTTTGTAGAAGTAGCAGTGAAGTAATGTAACTGAATTTTACAAATATTTATCTAGAAATAAGGGAAATAATTTTTTTAAATGTCGAAATAAAACATTTTGCCACAATGCATCAATTTTGTTTTTAAGTAGATTAATTAATAAATTGGGGCATAAGTTATAGAGAAAAGGGAGGCTGGTATGGACAGGGGACTAGTGTAGACAAATGGAATATTTCTGTTAATTATCAGTTTAAAAAATTATGGCTAATTACAAAATTGTTGTAACACTTTCATATTCAATTTAAAGACAATGGTTATCTAGCGAATAAAAAAATAAGGTTTTTATGGTGGAAAAGTAACTTCTTAACTTTTGTTTTAATTGCACCTTTAGACAATTTCTAATTATCATTTTAAAAAATATGAGTTTTTATGTTACGAAGAAATATGCTTATTTCATATATTTAGAGTCACTTTTAAAATACCTTCCTTTAATTAAATAATAATGAGCTTGAATGAACTATTGACTACACGAAGCAAGTGTGTACACGCAGTGGTGGTGTTAGTGGGAACTTTTTCAAGTAACTTTAATAGTGGTAATAAATTTACTTTTAGAATTTTTAGGGGTAGTAAAATTACTTTTTCCTTTTTAAATATTGCTTTAATGTTTAGAGATCTAGTAACCCTCAATTCTCTTACAGACATATTTTCTTTACAAAATAACGTAAAGTAGTGAGCACAAATTTATTAAATGATCGAACTTTATCTCATTTTAGTTTCCACTAAAAAGATTTCGAAAAAATATAGGAACCCTGATACAATATTTGTATACTCCCAGAGGCAGAAATTATAGATTTCTTTAGTATTTATCGTGTTGGTGAAACAACAATAAAGGGTAATAAAGTTTGTTCAGGTTTGCTATAATTTTAAAACTTCAACGCACTTCAGGTCTAATATATTTTCTTTTAATTATTTAAGCAACGTAATAGTCGAAGCATTGTATAACCGAAAATTAAATGCTAAATAGTAACATTCGTCATTCTCCAAAATATTAGAAAAATATCTCGCTATTACTAGAGATGTTAGAATTTAAGTTTTTATTGGGCTGTAATGACGCCCGGTGGCTGAGTGGTAGAGCTTCGCGCTACCGTGCCACAGGTCCTGGGTTCGATCATCGGTCCGTGCAAGGTTGACTCAACCTTTCATCCCTTCAGTGGGTCGATAAGTGAGTACCAAGCTTGCTTGGGAACTAAACACTGAGGGTTTCGCGTTCGGCTGACCACCTAACCGGAACATCTGCTCCTGCACCCCAGAGCCCAAGTTCAAGAAAACTGAGATGGGCACAGAAGGCCTTGTTCCTCTATGGGCTGTTGAGCCACTGAGTTTAGTTTTATTAATATTAATTATTATTAAAGCTTTTTAAAATTTTTTTACTCCTGATTGTATTTTTAGATTAAAATTATTTATATTTTGATTTTATTGGATTTTTTAATAAAAACAATTGATCAAATAATATGTTTTGAGACGTGACCACACCTGCCTAAAGACATGGGGCTAGTGAGGACAAAAACAACTTTTTCCATAAAAAACGTTAAAAAAGTATAGCATAGCTTACATATCATTCAAAATGAAGATAAACGTTTAAATTTAAATTAAAATATTAAATATATATTAAACATTTATTAAATATTTTTATATACATTAAAGATATTTTATATATATTAAATATAAAGTAATAGTTAATGATCTTGTTTTGGCACATATGTAAAAACTGTCAACACTATCTGCTGGAAGTATTATACAAAAATGAAAAAAAAAAAAAANTTGCTAAATCCAAAAAAAAAAAAAAAAAAAAAACAGGCTTGTAGTTTTGCTCTCTTCTGCTCTCTAAAGATTAACTGAAAATAAAAAAGGAGCAGTATTTAGTACTAAGGAAAATTTAGTTCAAACAATATTTTATTTCATTCTACAATGAAAAAAAAATGAGTTCAGTGAAATGACTAAAAAGCCTCATTCAACCATTTAGAAAAAAAATCACGATGATCACTATGGCAAACGTCCATGTCTTAAAAAATGATTTTTTGGCGATTGGTTTGAAAATTTGAGCATGTAAAGCCATATTTTTTTAATGTATAAAACATTATTGTTATCTTCAAATGTAAATTAGAAAATAAAGTTATGAAGATAATAATTTAAAGAAATTAAACAAAAATAAATTTAAAGGTATTTACACTTTATAATATATTTTACACTCGATTAAAATACATTAAAACATTATAAGTTTGTTATTATATTGGAATAAAGTTTATTTTCAAAATCAAATGAGAAAACAATTTCTGGAAGAAAATTTTTCTTTTCGGCATAAATTTTCTCGAAGGAAAATTTTTGAACTAGATTATTGGAAATTCTAAACTCTTGTATTCTTTTGTTAATATCAAGACTCTTACTGTTTACATCTAATGAAAATGAGAAAGAAAAAAACAACTCTATCTTTCAGGTAAAAGAACCAATACTTGAAAGGTAAATATATCTCGAAACTTCAAAGAAAGGAAATCTTACACGGAATCTATTTTTAAGCCTTATAGAAAAGAACCCGACTTGCTGAAGTCTGAAAATTCAATTTTTGATGCACAGTGCTTTGGGCGAAAAAATAGGAAATTTCTGTGAGAAAAGCTGATAATATATTTTTTTTTCTTCACTGTAATCGCATACGGGTTTTTGAAATTCTGTTAGAACGGAAGAAATCTCTTCATGGTTCGTAAAATGCAAAAAATTGATTTTCTTTACAGCGTCCATTCCGTATCAAAAAATGCTTTAAATTGTGTTGGGCTAATATTTTTTGCAAATCCCAGATATTTTTTTATTCGATGAAATAAAAAAATGAAGATTTTTCATTTCCCGGTTCAAAAGTTTTTTGTATTTTCAGTCTATATTCCTTTTTTGACTGAATTAAATTTAGGTGATTCTTTTTAATTTTTGTTTTTTGTTTTGTTATCATCACTTTAAGGGGACTCCTAAATTTGACGTTTCTAAAATATGAGGATTTTTCTTATCACAAAAGGTTTTAAAGTTGTTACAAAAAACAGTGTTTTAGCATTAAAAAAAATTTTTTTTTTGCATTCCCATACACTGCTAGAAATTTTTCAGTAAAATGGTTAATTTACAATTTATTTAACTGTAATTTTTCGATATTCATCCAAACCAGTAAAATAACCATAAAAAAAGAAGATATTCACGCTGTAAACTGTGAGAAAAATCCGTTTATTGACTATTTTTTCCTCAATACGGTTTAACAATTGGAATTTTATCCGTTTCAACTAAGCTAATTTTATGAAGCTAGTTAGTTCCTTTCAGATGCTTACATACTTTAGACGAGAGGGCTAATCTGACAATCTTATGATCAGCTGATAGGAAGTTTGAATCCCCGTTTTGATACCACAATATTTCTTCAATTCCTTCAACAGATTTTCCGATGTCCTGCCCTTCTCAATTGGTGATCTTGGAATAGTGGAATACTAAACTATCATTCACGCATAGATGGATAGATCACGAAACTGAAATTAATGGAGTAAGCACAGAAAGAAAAGGGAAATAACAACTCACTTCTTCATTAAGTTTGAATATCCTCAGATTTAGGTGCTCAGAATTCTCTAATAGCAGTTAGATTCTGTCTAAATTTATCATGAATAAAATCTGTGTACAACCATCGCCACATAAATTGGGCGAAATCTAAAATGGCGTCTGTGGTACCGGACTGGAAATGGCATTTTTTTTGGCCCTTTTTATGACTGGCCACATACCTTCGATCTTATTGACCAGAAGCAAAAGTAACCTTACTAGCTGGTATCCAACATAGAACTAACGGACCTCTGAAATTATATACACCGTTGAACATTTAAAAATAACGCTTAAATCTAAACCAATCTTAATTACAATTGGGTTTCAACATCGCCCAGCTTGGCAATCAACCGCGATCACAACTTGGCGAGAATCAAGGAGCACCCTCAAATATAGTCTTTTCATTTTATATTTTTTAATGAATATGTGGTAATAAAAACTATAATTTTGAAGACCAGAAATTTTGGTAAGCCGTTACCATATAAAGAGAAAAATTATTAAATAATTGATTTAAATAGCTATTAATAGGTCTATATTACCGTGATCATGTTTTTTTTCCCCTTCTTTTTTTTGACCAAAAATGTCATTACCAACAAGTACGGTAATTTTACCAGAATGTTTTCTCCGTATAGTATTTACATGTGCCGTATTTGCAACCACCTTAAAGCCAAAACAATTCTTGAAATAAAAGCTTATGACTGATGAGTTTCTCTATTTATGTCCTCATTTCAAAACTTATTTGAAGTTCAATCAGTCTAATTAATTCTCTTATTTGGAAAGGTATTATCGCTGAAATGAAAGCATAGGTATTGAAAATATGGAGATTAAATTAGTGCCATTGAAATTTGCATTTCTGCAATTAGAACACATCTTTTACTTTGGACTTGAACAATTAGCGCTTAAAATGGTGCCTGGCTATTTGTGATAAATTTGTAATTTATATGATAAAAAGAGTAAAAAAGAGTCAATATTTAGAAACAAAATTATCTTTAAGATAAGGAGAATTTAATAATGTGTAAATGAAAGTATTTGCTCTAAAATCTTATTTTTTGAGATTGCTAATTTGTTGTTGTTGTTACTTTACGTCGCACTAGAGCTGCACAATGGGCTATTGGCGACGGTCTGGGAAACATCCCGGAGGATGATCCGAAGACATGCCATCACAATTTTGATCCTCTGCGGAAGGGATGGCACCCCCGCTTCAGTAGTCCGACGACCTGCGCGCGAAGTCGAGCACTTTACGGTAGCACAGTTTAACGAGGACCAATACCGCACACCCTCGGTCCCTACGCAGACTGATCCAAGTGGTCACCCACCCGCACACTGACCGTAGCCAGTGATGCTTGACTTCGGTGATCTGCTGGGAACCGTGTCTTAACGATCAGTCCACTGCGGGACATTGCTAATTTGCATTAGATAAAATTATTATGTACTGTTTGTATGCAGTCAGCAAAAATCCATCATTATTCAAGATTTTTCAATCAAGACGATCTCATTTTTCCTTATTTGAATTTTTTTTTACAAAGTTAAAATTAATAGCTATTATTAGATTGGTTTGGATATCCTTTTATTAGTAATTTGTTTTGTTTTTAGATTTGTATCTGTTTAATTTAAAATTGATTGAGTTCCATTTATAAAGAAACTATTCTTGCGGATAAAAACAGCATACTTCGCTAATAATATTTTCTCATATAATACAATTTTTGATATCTTTTTTACGAACCTTTATTAAGTAGAATTAAAACAAATTCTCGTTTAAATTATTTTCGATTGAAAAGGGACAACTCAGATTTTACATTTAAGTTCTGAAAATATCTAAATATTATAATTGCAAACATGTTTAAAAAAGTACGAACGTTTTTTCAGCTTTATTAATTTAGTGCATCCAAAAGGGCTTTTCATTTTTAAGTAGCCTCTTTTCTGAAAAGTTTATCGTAGTGATCATATTTTTGCTCATAAAAAATATGTAAAATGATTATTTTCTTTTTTTTTGTTTAAAAAATTGACTTCAAAAAGTAAAGATCAGAGCTCTGAGAACATTTATAAAAATAGACCTGTGTATTCGCTTAAAAAAAAGCAAAGCTAGGATAATTGCAAATAAAAAAATCAAATTATCTGAATGACAAAGAATTTGCTGCGTATCGAACAAATGACACAACACTAAAGATCTTTTTATTGATAAATTTTAATTTGAAACGCAGATGATTAGAAATTTTAAAATTCCTGTTGTATGCTTATACCAAGTATGATTATTTTAACAAAATTTTAACATTTCTGTCTCGGCATTGGTACTAAATATCATTTTTATTATGATTTTGAGAGACATACTTACAATCTTTTTATCAAGTAAACTTTGTTTGATGATTTTTAATGGTCACGCACATCTGACGAATAAAGAAAAAAAATGATGTCTTATACACATTTGATACTTCATGTTATCTCATATTATTTCTAATTACAGTCGTAATTATTAATAAAAAAAATCCTTAGCAATAAATTCGTTGCTCGAAATAAAATCTTGAAATCATTTTAAACCGATAGACTGGTTCAAAGTTATACTGAATAAATTAATAAGTCTCAGAATAGTGGAAAACCAATATCCGGAAAGCTGAAAGTACTAACAGTATCCTACTGCAGGATACGCTTAGCACAATATTTGTTTATATTCATTATATGCTTAGCTGCGGATTATTTTTTGGCTTTATCTGGTAATTGGATAGGCGAAATGTAAAAACCCAATGTTTTGATACTTAACCCCCTGCTTTAATGAAATGATCTTCCACTTCAGCAATTGAAGGATTGCATTTGCATCCTAAATACCATTCCATTTGTCCCAACTTAATCCCGCAAAGACTATTTAAGATTCTAAATGGAATAAACCCCAAGAGAAATCACCCAGAAATACTTCCTTTTTCTCAGTAACTGTTTTGGAAATAGAATGGTTTGAAACTATCACCAAATTGAAAAAGAAAATTGATTTGGAATGTTTAAATTACTTCATAAAAATAAATGGAGGATTAAACTTTATATTTCTGCTTTTTTAAGTTTGCAATTTTGAATGTTAAATACAACATTCAAACAAAATGATTTTTTTTTCAATTTTGAAACTGAGACAGTATTCTTCATTCATTTACACACGTTACTTCATAATCGTCATTTCTAAGTATGTTTTCCTTATAAATTACAAACTCAATCAGTTGAATCAAACAGAACAAAAAAAATGAATTACACAGCAGTAATTTACACATTTCTTCAATGGAAAGAACTTCATTTGCTTTAAATTTCATTTGCTGGAAATGTTGACACATTTTGAGCGACACATCTATTATCTATGCTGGAAATGTCGACACATCTATTTTTAACACATTATTAACAGGTGACGAGTTAACTCGTCATTGCACTTGCAATAACGAGTTAATTCGTCACCGGTTACAAGCATTTGGACATGTAATTAATATTTGGATTGCTTAACTTTACTTCCATTATGAATTACAAAAAATAGCCTCTGCTGATCTGACATAGTTTTTACGTAAGAATGACAGTCAACAAAGTGTTAAAAGAGACACCAACAAAAACATTCATAATTTTTTTTCACGTGGTTGGGGATTTTGATAATGTGAGTTCAAAAAATAGTATTTTTTCTGCCTTAACTTTAAAAGTTAATGAATTTTTCCATTGAGAAAAATATAGTTAAACTTCAGTTTCATTGGATTACTCATTTCATGCTTTTACTTAGTTTAATTGCTTAATAGTATGTGGTGAATTTAATGTTTTGAAGATTCTCAAAATTTTGATTAGAAATTTCGTTCGTTTTTTTTCTAATTAGTTTTTGGTATTCATGCAATTATGTTCGTCAAAGTGTTTTCAAATTCTCATACATCATATGAAGTAAATTATTATAGGGAATAATAAGTTATTTTTTATATTTTTTCGAATTTTTAACATTTATACTACATATTTGTCAGTATTGGTTGGCCGTATATTTTCTATTTCCATTTTTATTATTGAAAATAGCGCAAACATTTCATATAAAAAAAAGCCCGCATTTTACTCGGAGAAAAAAAGTTCTGGAGAAATTACGTACTGTATGGTAATGACATTTCCTGTAAAAAATAATGATTCCGTTGAATAGAACCAAATATATATGGCATTCATTTCGTCATAGTTCATTGAGCATTAAAATTTCCAAAATTATATTTTTTATTACCATGCATTAATAAAAATACAAAACTAAAAAATAATTTTACCGAATAAGGTTCTTTCTGCCATGTTGTAAGGTATTATGATAAAATTACCAAATTTTATCAGGTATGATAAAACAATATTTTATTGTTAATTTTAGCAAAGCGCTTCGGTAAAAATTACCGATATTTTTAGTGTTCCCATAAGGCCAGAAACACGGCAAATTTTATCATATTCTGGCAGTTTTGACCATACTTATTTCCTGAGAGTGTGTTTGCAGTTCATTTTTTTAATTACTGGGAGATGGAGTCTATAATTTGCTGACGCTCACCAACCCCCAGTTTTTTTCCTTCAAAAGATGAAATTATTCACTTAAAATCTACGTATTAAAAATAATTGTATTTGCTCTCGTTCATGCTTCCAACTTACCTCGTTTATATAGTTCTTTTATCCTTCTAAAAAGTTTCTCAATATAAGTAATTCTTCTTAGTAATAGAATTTTAAAAAGAACATTAAAAGCTTTATTGTTATAAAAATTTGCTCGGTTACCATTGCAACATCGTCTATGCTTTTTAAATTTCTTTTCCACATCTGGCTGCTATAAAATTTCTTTAGATGTTTTTCGCTGAAGTGATAATTCAATAAAATGGACAGATATTTCCTCAGTAATTACAATTTTGTATTTGGATAATTTTTTGTGAATATGCAGTCTGGACACAGCTTTGAATAAAGTTAGCAATAAAAGTAAATAAAACTACCTTACTGTTTAATAATTGTAAAACGGTTAATAAGTATAGCAAACATATTTAAGCCTTAAGTTTAGAATAATCACAATCCACAGTTAATTACTTTTAAATTAAGGCTAAAAAATATTTTAGTGAACATTACTTTTATTAAATTTAATTAATTGTATGTTGCCGGTAGCCAAAGAAACTAGGTCTTTGAAAAGAAAAACACGTTAGCGTTTTTGCTACATTTTCAGTGTTAGTAAATCACTTGATAAGGTTCCGATGGCATTAGGTTTTTATAGAAGTAGCAGTTTCAAAAGTTATTAATTAACAGTTCTGTGGAAATGCATAAATTAGTAAGTTTAATCTTGTTTCATCAAGGTGAATAAATGCCAAGTTATTAGTGATTTCTTTAAAATAGTTAAGCATTATTTTTAATTAAAAATACTGTAGTCTTTGTTTTCTAGTGAAAAAAATACTATCAGCAAAATCTATTATGTAGATTTATAAGCAAATATTCTGTAGCGTTAAAAAGTGAGATTATACAGCAAAAGAGAAATCTTTTTAAAGTTGAGATGTTTAAAGAGATGTGTAAAGTTGAGATGAGATCCATGGTGTAATAAAATGTACTGCACTTTAATAATAAAAGACTTTTGAACATGGTGTACTTTAATAAAAAACTTTTGCACCGTTTTTGCACCGTATATTTTAAACAAGGTCTCCTAAATTCACAATGAATGATATTCTAAAAAAACGTATTTTTAAACCAAGTTTGAAATTTAGTTTACATTTTAAATAAAAAACGCTTTTCCTTTTATTTCTACTCACAATATAAAACTGGTAATGTTTAAAACTATTACACATTGAAAAGTATAGAAAAAGTACACATTGTTTGCCTTTAAAATTACTCTGATAAAAGTCATAAATATTTTTAAATTTCATTTTTAAATTGTTTTCTTAATAATTAACTATCGCCATGCTGTTTAATTAATTTGGTGGAAAATTTATCTCTTTAGATTCAGTTAATGATCTTAAAAGCCTCGTAACTTCCTCTGAAGATATTTACTTCCATAATAAAGCATATTTATGATTCATTCGGAAGATATAAAACTGTCATTTTCATGATTAAGGTCAATTGGTTGAAAAATAAAATCAATTATACTCACATTAAATATAATATATGTTCATCGAAACTTTTTACAATAAAGTATTAAACATTAATATATTTTTAACACTAGAAAGACAGAAAGGAGCAAAAAGAGTATTGCTCCGTACTGAAAGTTTTGAGTATTTCTGACTTTTCCTAACTGGATTCAATTTAAATGCATTTTTAATCATCCATGTGTCAGCTTTATAGGAACGTGTATATAGAACCCTATACCTAAAATGATGGAAATGGCCAGGGTGGCCCATTAGATATTTTGGTAGGTATCCCATAACCCGAAGTAGGTTTGGGAATAAAGTACCCTTTCGTAGGTATAAGGTACCCCAACAGCTATAAAAAAGCAAAACAAAAAACCAAATATATTTCAACTTATCTCCAATTATTAATTATGAGGAAACGAAAATTCAATTATCTGAGACACTAAATGGGAGAGAGAATAGAATGAAAGAAAGAAAATGGGGAATTGAAATTGGGGTACCCCAGGTGCCTAGTACCTAGAATGACGGGAAGGGCCAGAGTGACCCCTTAGATAATTTGGTTCGTACCCCGTAACCCTAGGTAGGCTTGGGTATAAAGTACCCATTACTAGGTATAAGGTACCCCAATTGCAATAAGAAAACACGTGTATTTCATCACTTGTGTATCTTCAATTATTAATAGTGGTGAAAAGAAAATTCAATTATCTGAAAAACTATTGTGAAAGTATAATTGAAAAGTCAGTGTTCCGTTAAATCAAATTGAATAAAATGCAATAGAGTTTTGATGACTGAGTCTCTAATATATTTCTTATCAGATAAATTATGAATTTCTTTTATGATTTCGGATGTCTAACTGATTTACACACAATTAATTTGTTATTGTTGCTTATCTTAACTATTCTAGCCAATAGGCTTGATTAGCTTCATCAGTCTGTTTACGCTCAGCAAATCCAAAGCAAGAAGGAATCTTTGTTTCGAAGTTTCTGTCTCAAGCCGTACGTAGAAGAAGATCTATTGTGGAAAGCCATTCATTGCATTTTCCATAAATCATTTTACCCTTGTCAAAGCTAAGGAACTTTAAACACCTACTTTGAAAGTCTTGATAGGGCAGTCTAAGTGCGCTGCCACCCTCAAAATTCATACAACCTCCAGGTTTTTTGTGCAGGTGGAGAGCCCCAGGAAGAGGTAACAGCAGTATGCAATTTTTATGTTCATATGTTAGTAGCATACCGGAAATTCTGTTTTTATAGTCCACGTTACTACACAATTAGTAAAAAATACAAAACTGAAAGTAAAATTTAACGGAATTAAGGGTTTATATGTCATATTTTAAGAAATCATGATAAAATTACCAAATTTTACTACTTATCATGAAATTATACTTTATTGTTAATTTTACCGAAACCACTACCAAGTGATTCTGTAAAAATTACTGAGCATTTTGGTGTTGTGGCAATGTTTCTGGCTGTTCCCATACAGCCAGAAACAAGACAAGTTTCACCATTATCGGATGGTTTTGACCATTTTTTTCTCAATGCTGGCAAAGCAGAATTTGTGATGAAAAGTTTCTCCTACAATATATCATCTTCTTAACACTTCATGTGTGTATGCTGCTGACTATCGCATTTAAATACTACATGTCAATGGCAGTTTTTAAGGTAAAATTATGGTTGGGAGGTATTTATAGAAATTCAGAGTTAATAATTCTACGAAATTTAGAATTCTATGGCCTGAAAGGTTAACAAAAGTTTCGACCCCATTAATTATTATTACACGTGAATGAAAACTCTGAGGAATTGAAAAAAAAATTCCAAGATGTTTAACTTAAAGTCCATGTAGAGATATATTAATGAGTTTCTATTTATGATCATATTTGAGAATAAATATTTTCCAAGCCTAATTGGTATTTTCTAAAAAAAGTAGAAACTTGGATCAATTAATTAGTATTACGTAATTTTGAAAAAAAAGGATTAGTAATATCGCATAGGTTTTTAATTGCCTAAGGACTAATTTACGTTTCAAATTCTATTAGAGTTTTTTTAAATGCTTTGATATAGTTTTAAAATTAATCTTTACATAAGAAAGAAAGGTTCGAGCAATTATGTGTCTCTATTAAATGCTCTTAACTATTAATCCCTAAACTTCGCAGAATCAGTTTGAATATGTACTTTTTAAATTTATAAATTGTTTTCATTACAGTTAAAACCCTTTATTCTTTGAAATAGGTTCTCACTTATCTGTGGATGTTCATACGATTGTTTGTTTTTTATTTTTATATTTGCTTTAAGGGCTTACAATTTGATGGATATAACTAAAACAAACAGAAAGATGTTTTTCCCTGCTATTAAAGGGTAATCAAACTCTCCCTTCAAAATTTCCATCAATTAAAGTTAGTGATAATGTTTTGAACAACTTACAAATTCTTGAAAAAAGCTAAGTTTGTAAACAAAAAAATTTCTAAAACTTATTTATCTTCCATGACAGCAAAAATAGTGAGTTGAATTGTGTGTTGACTTCTTCCTGTAGCTTAAGATATTGAATATAACTAATAAAATAAAAATATCAAAGTTTATTTTATTTTTATCAAAAGCTAATTATAAAAATTTAAAATAAATTTACGCAAAAGTCTTTTTTGAAAAGCTTTTTTTTAAAATTATGGTTTTTAATCGTTCATTACGTTATTCATGAATTATTTTGTTAAGAGAGTTTCATAAACAATAATTTACAACTTAAATATTCTCAAAGTTGTCGAAAAGTAATCAAAAGAAAAGAAAATAGTTCTGTTTTTAAAAAAACACTCATTTGGAAAAGCTTGTTTGCTAAGTTAAAAAATTTTTTTTTTAATTACTAAGTTCGCTATTATTAAATTTTCTGTTTCAAAAATTTTAAAAACAATGATTTACAGCAAAAAATCTCAAAGTTATTTTTCTAACTCACAAGCAACTAACTAACAAAGTTAACTTAAATGTAAAATATTATTAAATACATTGTTAATTAATTAGTTTGTTAGGCTTAAATTATAATTTACTGCCAAAAAATCTTCAAGTTTGCTTTATTTTTTTTAACTACTAAAAATAAATTATAATTTTTAAGAAAATTCTTTCAAGAAGTCTTATTTATTAAAAAAAGTTATATTAAGAATTTTAATAATTAAAAGCATTATTACTTAATTATCATGTTAGGAAAACTTTAAAAATTTACAGAGTATAATTATCAGCTCAATAATATCTTGTTTTACTTTTGTCAAAATTTAATTATAAAGAATTAAGTTTTTGTTTTTCTAATTTATTAAGAAAAGCCATTTTTTAAAAACTTTAATTTTAGTTTTTTATTATCATTATATGCGCCTTTGAAAATGATTTTTGGCTGTCCAGTTCATTTATTACGAAGTGATGTGAAGTCTTTTGTTGACGCTTCTCATCAAAGTTAATTAATTCAATGAAATAGGCCTTACAATATAAATGATGTTATTAATTCGAAACTTAATTTGCATATTCCAGTGAATATTTAAGCATTTGTATTTTGTTCTTTTTAAGGAATTATTGTTGAATGAAGTAGTGAAGAATTCTATATCAATAGGAGATAAATTAATTATAATAGTTTAAGATATACGCTAAGTTTGAAAAGAGATTTCATTATAACTATCATTATTAAATACAGATTAATTTAAAAAGTTATTATTAATTACTTTTTAAATAACCTTTTTTGCTTTTAAACTTGGGAAAAAGCATTTTTTTAGATAAATGAGAGCTTATCTTTTGTATTGAGTTGATGCATAGTTATTATGTACATTTAAAATGAAATAATTTTTTTTTCTGGTATAACCAATTGAATAAAATTCATTGCAATGAAATTGAAAAAAAAAAAGTTTAACAGGAAAATAATATTAAACATTAGGTGAAAGAATAATGAAGGTGACATTTAATTTTTTAAAACTTCTGATTATATCAAACATCGGATTTTGGATCCCGGTAGATAAATTGAGTGACAATTAAGTGTCGGTTATAAAAATATCGCTTTTGTTATTTACTTACATCGTTACTACTTGCGTTATATCATTGTTGCCGTTGTCGATGTACAACGTTGTCGATGTATAACGAAGTTATCGCTGTCCATAGTTATCGTGATATTAGTGAATTTGGAATTATGGCTAGCGATAATATTCACGATTTTACCGTAATGATTATGATTTTATTGTCGGTAATAATTATTATACATTCGATATTTATCTCTAGTACTAATATTCACTTTATGTTTGGCGAAATTAATTTTTAAAATATACCGATATTTTCTTATACAGTGAGCTTCAAACTTTAACTGCCAAATCCAATTCCGAGGAGTGTTAAACTGCTTCAAAAGGATGAAAACTTATGCAAGAATTACGTAAAGAGGGAAAAAATAAGGAAATTTCCTATGAAAATCGGGAAATCTCTTGATCTCCTCTGAGTCTAGAGCTGACGTAATGTTGAGGTCCTAGTACGCATTGTCGTTGCTTTGGCAGACAACAAAACTGCACTTAACATCTTTGAATGCGGCCGGGAATTGTTTTACGTCATTACAGACTTTACAATGACAACAATTTCAAACGGTTATTAAAGGAGCCATGTTGGCTCAGGGGATAGAGCGTTCGCCTTTCAATGAGACTAACCCCTCCGATGGCTGATCCATATGAATTCCGCACCCGGCTCGCACAGACAACAGAGCTGACGTAAAATATCGTCAGTGGTAGACGGATCATGGGTTATAGTCTCCTTGCAATCCGTCTAACCGTGGGAGGTGCTCATTGTTTTCTTCTCCGAGTAACGCAAATGCGGGTTAGTTCAATCAAAAAAGTTCTTCACGAAAGCAAATACCTCCCAATACTTGATCCAAGAGTTCCCCTGTCATCTGGATTTGGTTCAAAATTACAAGGCTATGGAGTTGAACATTAGCAGTCGTGAGTAGGCTGTTCAACGATGGTTATAAAATAAAACAGTTATTAATCAAATAAATAATTTTGCAGTTAGTAATATTTCTAATTTTTCAGCTTGAATTTGAAACTAGTATGGTTTTTCTATTCTATCAATAAAGTTTGTGGTCCAGCTATGGTAAGCTTTCATCCTCCCTTCCCTAAAGTTTTTATTCAAATTTCGGAATATGCGGCAAATTGACCTATTTCTCAACTTCACAAGATCTGAATTACAAGATCGAATAAATTTAGTATGAATATTAAAAAAAAATCGTAAACATAAAACGCTAAAAAGATGAATAATTCTGCAACAACTCAATCCATGCATGTGAATAATTAATTATGTGATTTTGACAAATTCCAATACAGCCATCAGAATGAGAAAAGAAAGGAATCAATGAAGTTGGAGTTTTCGGTGGAGGAAACGAGTTCATTTAGCGGACTCTAAGTTAATCTCCAAGCCCAATGGTCATGTGGGTCAATTGGGCTTGAAGATTAACTTAGACGCCGCTAAATACATCACACAGCCTCTGGTCAAGAATTGAAGAAATTAAGACGTTTCGTTTCGCCTCCGTCGAAGACGCAGAATAGATATGGAAAAATCGGTAAAAAAATTTCATTATTTTGAATTATATAGTTGCATTTTATTTTTAAACTTTTGTCTGAGTGTTTAAAATTTTATTAAAATAATCTCACAATTACACCAAACTTAAATTAGCAGGATTGTGTGATATTAAAAACGCAGGCCAAGATTAATGAGAAATTTTCTTTTATTTTTTTTTTATTTTGACCGTTATTATTTAGTTTGTTTGAGTTAAATGCAGCAGAAACAATATTTTAAAAAAAAATCCTCTAATGCATCTACTTTCTTTATTTTCTTTCGCCATAAATAAACGAGTTTTTTGCATTTTTTTTATAAATTTTGCTTACATTTTCTTATGCATAAACGAAATAAACAAAGCAATAATATAAATAAGTGAATAAAATGTGCTCATAACGCTAATCGGTTAATTAATGACGTTTAGAAAAAATTTGTTTAATTGAAAATTTGAGAAATAACAGCTCTATAAGTGGTTTCAAATTATAAACGGTGATTCAAATGTAATGAAAAACCAAACAAAAACAAAAAAATAAATAAATAAACNAAAGTTTGTGGTCCAGCTATGGTAAGCTTTCATCCTCCCTTCCCTAAAGTTTTTATTCAAATTTCGGAATATGCGGCAAATTGACCTATTTCTCAACTTCACAAGATCTGAATTACAAGATCGAATAAATTTAGTATGAATATTAAAAAAAAATCGTAAACATAAAACGCTAAAAAGATGAATAATTCTGCAACAACTCAATCCATGCATGTGAATAATTAATTATGTGATTTTGACAAATTCCACAGAATGAGAAAAAAAAGGAATCAATGAAGTTGGAGTTTTCGGTGGAGGAAACGAGTTCATTTAGCGGACTCTAAGTTAATCTCCAAGCCCAATGGTCATGTGGGTCAATTGGGCTTGAAGATTAACTTAGACGCCGCTAAATACATCACACAGCCTCTGGTCAAGAATTGAAGAAATTAAGACGTTTCGTTTCGCCTCCGTCGAAGACGCAGAATAGATATGGAAAAATCGGTAAAAAAATTTCATTATTTTGAATTATATAGTTGCATTTTATTTTTAAAACTTTTGTATGAGTGTTTAAAATTTTAAGAAAATAATCTCACAATTATCTCAAACTTAAATTAACAGGAGTGTATGATATTCAAAACGCAAGCCGAAATTATGATTGAAATAGAGAAACAAATTTCTTTTATTTTTTATTTTGACCGTTACTATTTAGTTTTTAGTTTGTGTGAGTTAAATGCAGCAGAAATAATATTTTTTTAAAAAATCATTTAAAGCTTTTACTTTCTTCATTTTGTTTCGCTATAAATAAACGAGTTTTTTGCATTTTTTTCATCAATTTTGTTTACATTTTCTTATGCATAAGTAAAATAAACAAAGCAATAATGTAAATAAATGAATAAAATGTGCTCATAACGCTAATCGGCTATTTAATGACGTTTAGAAAAAGTTTGTTTAATTGAAAATGTGCGAGATAACCACTTCATAAGTAGTTTCAAATGATAAACGGTGATTCAAATGTAATGAAAAACCAAAATATAAATAAATAAACTCTCATGTTTTGTTGCCACAATAGATAAATTTATTTCAACTTATTATGAGTATCATATATTTAAATAATTTCATGAGCCTTTACTACGCAGTATATTTGTCGTGAACAATAATTCCATCATTGCACTAGCTTAAACATCAAGTCAGTTTTTGAATTTAATATGTTAAGTTATTTAAAGAAACTTTGAAAGCGATATTTCACGAGAAATTAAGATGACGCATAACTTCGCGAAAACAATTTTCAACACCATCACACTTTTCAGTCATTCTTTAGTCTTTATTATAATATTCTTCTTTGTTCAAATATTCACTAACTGTGAATTTATCTTTTAAATGTGAGAAAGTTCGGCTTCTTCCTCCGCAATAATTTTTTTTTATAATGACATTTAATATAAAACTAATGTTAAATTTCTGATCACTGAATGTAATCAAGCAAATTGACATCTTAGTAAAATTAATATCGTGAATATATGCATTTTAAATATTGGTGTACATTAAATGCTCGGTAAAAGTATTACGTAACATATTTAAAACATTAAATTTTTTGCTATAATAATATTTTTCAATCCGAAGTAAGTATGTAATATTAGTTTAATGTGCACAATTTTTAAATAAGAAAAAAATGCTTAATAAAAAATTGATTTTTTTCCGTAATTTTTAAATTTTTCTTTAAAAAACTGATTTCAAGAATTTTGAAACTTCCTTAAATGCCGTGTAATGTGAGCTTAAAGTCATAAGAAGTATTTTGTTTTATACAATGTTTAGTAATTTTTGGTTTTAGTTTTCAATATCATACTCTTCTCATATCATGTAACACTAGTTGTTTATAAAGCAGAATTTATACACAGGTTGTTCAGTAGAAAACTAAGATTAATGTATATTTTTAGAATCACTGTAACATTCGAAAACAAGAAATATGCAAATCGTAAGGATAAAAAATTATTAAATGAGACAAAAACAAACGAAAACACTATTGAAATCTCAACAATAATTGAAAGTAGGTATGTGCTCTGTTTGATTACAAGAAAAAACAGAGAAGAGGGTATGGTTATTAAAAATACCCTCTTCTTTGTAAATTGAGTACTTGTACCTAATCACGTGGTAGTATCTAATCCCGTGGTTGTTGGTGGGGTGTTAACATTGAGGCTTTAAGGCTTGAGTTTATTATTAAACTGAATCAATTTTCGGATTAGATAAAATTGTATACCTACAGAAGACGCTACGCGTGTGTGTCGAACCTGATTGGTTGACCCACGAGTAATCCAATTGCGACCTATCAGATTTCGATAACATTTATTATTTTCTCGTTGAAATTATAATTTAAGAAAATTTTATTAAAAATATTGGATAATGGTGGTTTTTATAGAACACCCTGGATATTATGAGCACTTATTGTATTGAAAATCTTACTTATTTCTTTAATGCTTTTCATGAAAATGCAATGGTTTAGGAAGAACTTTATCTGAAAATTTACAAAACATCAAAACGCATATTTATATACATTAAATAAGTTTTAAATTTAATGAGTTAGATAACGATGAATTTTAGAATAAAAAATGTATTTTTAATTAGGTATGCTTAGGAAATAATTAAAGTGCATAAGTATTCTTACATGACTGTACAAGTACAAAAAAAAATTGAAAGAAGCCGAGCAAAATTAAGTACCGAAGGACATACCAAAAAGCTTAATCCTAGTTAAAACTAAATGAGTCAATATACGCTTAAAAAAGATGATAAAAGTAAAACCTTAATTACGACTCTTTGTTAGCATTTGATGAAAGAATTTCAACAATACCCTATAATCGGATTAATGTAAATAAATAATCGGATATATAGGAGAGTTTTAATCGCGTTTAGGCAATTATGAGTTCAAATATTAAACTCTCTTTATTAATTTTAAATCTTGTTATTTGTGCTTTATTTGCGGTGGTCGGTCCCAATTTTTTACGGTTGGTCTTTATTACGTTCTAATTTTCTTAAAAGCTATGCGAAAAATAATTTTAGATTGAAAATAATTACTAATGTAAGGTCTAATGAACTCTGTAGTTTTGTCTTTTATACCAAATAAAGAAAGTAAGTAAAAAATAAAAATAAATTGGTTTGTAGTTTCCAGATAGAATATCTATCGTAAGGCTGAGTGACTATATTTATTTCAGAATTTTTCCCTTTAATTCAGCAATTTTAAATAAAATCGGTTTGTTTTCTTTATTAATGAACTAAATACTAAGTTAAAAGCTTACGATTCTGAATATTATGTTTATTTCGAGTAATCTGCTACTCATTTAGTAAAATCTTCCAAAACGTAGACAAAGAAAATAGTATTTTTCTTTTTGACATAAAATTGAATTATAAAATTTTTAGCAGTGCCTTGTGTGAAGTGGGGCAACGCTGGCCCACCGGAACTCTGCTTTGCACAAGGAAATTGCTAAAAATGTGTTTTGTCTCGTTTTTATTTAAACGCATGAATAACTTAAAAAAATATATTTCTCCTCTAAAAATGACAAAATTCTCACTGATAGCACATATCTGTAGGTTTTACTCTTATACAGTGATAACGTATAACAAATAAGCGCAGGAAAGTTTTTTAAAGCAATGTTAGCTCGTGATTAATATTCAACTGATAAAAAAAATTCATTTCAAACACATATCTATAGATTTTACTTTTATACAGCGATAACGCATTACATATAAGTGTAGAAAATTTTTAAAGCAAGATTAGCTCGTGATTAATATTCATCCTATAAAAAATTTCGTTTCAGTTTCAAACATTATATTAAAAACGTAATGCATTTAACGTTTTATATGAAACTAAACTGTATTTTTCTTCATTTTAATTAAGAAAACACAATACTATAATGTATAATGGTCCTATAATTAAACTAAATCTGAAAATTTTTCGCATTTTTTAGATTTTAATTTGTTTTGCTTTCCCTCAGAATAATTGCGAATGAAACAATGCGTGTGTTTTAATTTACTCAATCAATATTTGCACCCTTTTTTTAATAATATCTCTGATAGAATATACGGATATATGTGTTACGAATATATGTGTTATAACGAATATATGTGCTATAACATATATGTGTTAATACATAATTTATGTGATATTACTTAAGGTTAATTATATCTATAATTAACATTGAGTAATTTTGTTTAAAATGTTACTGAAAAATATTTTATTATCATAATTTTAAATTTTAATCTATATTTGACATTATTACTGTTTTTGATGTGCTTTAACATGTAATTGATATTGAAAATTATTTTATGTATTCATTCAAACTGATTTACGAAGATTTAGTAGTTTTTAAGAAACAAATATATCTATTTTTGCATTAAAAATTTTTGTTACATATTATAATAATTTTTCCAAAGTAATTTTTGAAGATTAGTTTGGAATTATTTAAAAACCATGTATTGTACACAATTAATAAACGTAATTGCATTCCTTTATTTATTTTAAAACTAAGTACAATGAAATAACAACTATTTTGCTTTTATTGTTAAAAAAATGAAAATAATGGCTAGGTATAATTGCATCTTACAAAGTATTCTTTTCAGTGCCTTATTTTTATTCATTTACTCAAATTATTAGAAAAACTGAATTGATTTCACCTTTTGTGTTTTGGCTGTTTTTTTCAGGACGTGACTTCGGCAAGATTTCATGATCATAAANTACATCTTAAAAAGTATTCTTTTCAGTGCATTATTTTTATTCATTTACTTAAATTATTAGAAAAACTGAATTGATTTCACCTTTTGTGTTTTGGCTGTTTTTTTCAGGACGTGACTTAGGCAAGATTTCATTATCATAAACGCGCTTAAAAATTAATCTCATGGTTTTGAAATATAAATATCATTACTTTTAAATCATTTCATAAATATCGTTTTTTGTACAAATAAATACAAAATAACCAGAAAAAAGTGTGGTTTGAAAAATAAGCTTAAGCTTTAATGAAACGTAGAAAAAACATTGAAAAATATCTCTTAGGCTTATTAAAATATTCGACTCACGGCTCTTTGCAACTCTCTTCCGTCATTTCGCTATGCACTAGGTCAATTGAAAAAGTTTTCAGTATTTTCTGCTCAGTCGGTGGATGCTAAGGCTATTTTCAACAAGTCCATTTTCTGCCGTCTAATAATTAATAATGAATGATATACTTTCATTTGAAAAATTATAACTTTTCACTCCACTCATTGCAATAAGCCTAATCAAATTCAAGCTGATTGAGTAATTTCTAATTACCCGAAATGCACATGAGAAGATTACAAATAAATTTAAAAATCTGGTTAAATTAAATTAAAATAAAAAAAATTAAAATAAATAAAATTGAAGTAAGCTGGGTGCCATGGTGAATTCCTATAGTTCCAGCTATTTGGGAAGTTGAGGTNTAAAATAAATAAAATTAAAATAAATAAAATTAAAATAAATAAAATTAAAATAAATAAAATTAAAATAAATAAAATTAAAATAAATAAAACTAAATAACATAATAAAATATAATAAAATAATCTCACTGCAAAAGAATACGACAATTGCAAAGAGAAGCTTTTTCTAATTAGAAAATGGCATATACATTATATACATTGTTGAAACAACCAATTTTGAAGATAAAATTACATAAATTAAATTTTCTAAGACATGCTTCTATTTCGAGAAAATATTTCACTAAATTTACATTTGAAGTTTTTTATTCTGACTTTGATGCGTATTTTAGAGCTTTCTGTAAAATTTATTCATGATGCGTTTGTGAGTTATGATCAATATTTCCTTGTCCAACAAAATATGCGACTGCACTCCGCGTAACCATTCAAGAGAATAAAGTAAAGAACATTCTTCTTATACATTGGTTTAAAATAACTGTTTATGCAAAAAACTTTTTAAAAGATTTCAGCCAAAAAATTAACTGAGAACGTTAAAACTTATGAATAAAACGTTCTTTTTAATCAATGCACGTTCACTAATTTTCAATCAAAAGCATAAATAAAATTTAAAATAATGTATACAAAAACGTATTTGTATGGATTAAACGTAATAATTAAGTTTGTAAACTTTTCTTTTAAATGATATAAAAATACAAAAAAAAACCTATTTTATTGCTAAAGCCAGATGATTCGCTTTAAAATGCAATGCACGTATTTTCAATCGTAAACCTACTTCAATTTACGAACCAATTCATCATTTGAAGAGAAATAAAAAAATCAGTTTAGTCTTTTGGTACTTTAATCCAATAAAAGAAATCATGTTTAAAATACCATTAAGTTGGATTTTCGGTTCCGAGTTAGAAATCTGTTTTTTTATTCTCGGGATTCAATAATTAATATCCATTTATTTTTATTACACTGGAACAGCCATTGATTTAAGCATCTTCGAATAAATCTTAGGGATCAGCCGAGCAATAATTTATGTAAGTAAAGAACATAAATTTTAATTAAGGGACCATAAATAATTACTTAAATCTGTTAGAAAGTAAAGGAATATAAGAAATCAATCACTAATCACGAATTTTTTCATTGTATGTTTTCGTTTAAAGTGTTGCGTTATGTTTTAAGGATTCTGTCCTTTACAGTATAGAGGAATGTTGAAATGAGTTTACCTTTCGTTCTATTATAAGTTCTTTAAAGTTTCTTTAGTTGGATAAGGTTTGTAGGACTTTATTCATCTTTAGGATAGTATGTTTCAATTAAATATTCTTTTAAATTTTTCATCCTAATAATATTCAAGAATAAAAAATTAAACTTGATTGTTTTAACTAAGCTTGCAAGCAATTTAGCATTTAGGAAATGGCTACATTCACTTGTAGTTTGAACATTTGTACAACACAGCCAATAATTTTACGTATTTATCTACATTACAGAAAAGCACGATTTTTTCATACACACTAGAAACATTTTTTTCATTGTTGATGAAGTATTTTTAATGGCAAGAGAATAATATGATATGATTTCAAAACTAAAAAAGAAGATCCAGATTTCCTTGGTTGTCATCAAATAATTAAGAAAAACTATGCTGTAAAGCTCTTAAAATTGTGTAAAAAAATTACGTTACTTGCCCATAAAATATTTCTATATTTCTTATTTAAAATTTTCTATTTACTAATTTATCATCCTTAATTAGTATTATTCTCTGTTATTTCTATGTTTTCGATTTATCAGTCTTTGTCAGAAAGTAAATCTTTACTATTACTTAATTACGCAATATTATATGAAAAACAGTGAATATAAAACAGTATCTTACTTATTAACCATTTTACGATACGCTATTTTGTACTTTTGTTATAACATTTATGTGAAACTGTGTTCCAGTCAGCATATGATACTAAAATAAGGATAATGAATCAAATGTTCTCTCAATTATTAAGTGATCTTTTATAAATGTTACAAATGTTTTAAAAAAACATTTATAAAAAAAATTTATAAATGTTTTTTTCTTATCAAGAAAAAAACATTAATAAAATTTTTATTAAAACAAAAAAATAAATAGAAATTTGAAATCGTTGATGAAGTTCCAACAGAATCGGGGATTACTATTTTACTGACATTTTGAGATTTGTTAAGTAAATAATTTTTAATTTTAATTTGATTAACGGCAAAATCAAAAATCATTACCTAACAATTTTCGTGCATTGTAAGAATAGCGTGANAGTTAATTTCGAAGCAGTTGAGCACATGTTACTGTGAATGTCTTAAATCTGGTAAATGTGACATTGTCCAGCGAATAACAGGAAAATTAACACGTGAATGTAAATGTCGACAAGTTTTTTAAAACATTAGTGGTTCTAATTTACATTAGCAAACTTCAAATTTAACTATGTACTGATGGCAAGGTAATAAATGAAAAAATAGATGATCATTATGATTTTTTATGCCTAATGCCATTAATACACTCGACATTTTTTGTATATGACACTATGATTCCAATATTCACCTTCAATGAATGCTAAATGTCATCATTTTACAGTCCGAAGCATAACATTAAAATTATTTCAAATTTCTCCATCCATCTGTGTATTGTTGGAATTTTTATTCCTAAATTACGGTAAAACAACCGATATTAGAGTCATTTTTAGAAACTGTTTATAACAGGTTAAAAAAACGTGCATACGGTTTCGTAACTCTTTATAACTATCACTATTTTCAAACCATTGAATTGAAATTTAAATGGACTCATGAGTTAAATTATATTCGGCTTTTCGTCTGGTAATGAACTTGGAGTTAGGTTTTAGATGAATTGCGTTTTGTCAAATGAATCATGATTCGTTGCTAAATTATTCTATCTGGTAATGCCATCTAACTTTCGAAATGGGATATACTAAACTTTTGTGTGTTAAGCAACTATCTGGTGCTGTTATCTGGTGATAGTTTCATATTATAATAGAACAGGGTATCCCATTGTGGGGTACAAGACGCTGAAAATTTTTTCTGTGTTGAAGGAATTGAAGAATTATTGTGACGTCAACAATGGGATTCGAACCCTCGTTCAGCCAACCATGAGCATATTAGATTAGCCCTCTCGGTTACAGTATGCACCCAGCTGAATCGAACTCAGTGACCGAACAAGTGAAAATAGTGAACAATCTATTTTTCTCGCATTTAGTAGATCGAATACCTTCTTTTCAATGGTTGTTTGACTATTTTGTTTTAACACAGTAAAATAACAATTAAATAAATTGCTATATAACCATTTTTCAGAGAAACTTTTAACAGTTTGCATATTGATTTGAGTGAAAAGTAATGATGCTTGTGTTTCAAATTTAAAAAAAAAGAAAGCATTTTTGGGTTTTTTGACATTTGTAGAACAATGTCCACAGTTATTAACGTATACACGTTTAAACATATGTGTTACTAATAATTAACATTATTTTATAATTTAAACTTTGCAATTGAACGGCAAATATTTATATATGAAACATATTAACGATTGGTCTGCCAGTAATAAACAAACGGTAATTAATTTTTCTTTTTTTTTAAATTTTCGAAAATACTTGAATAATTATTCTATTTGTAGATTTATTGAAATAATTTAGAAGCATATTATATTCCATTCGAAATCGTCTAAATTTCCATATCAGTGGCAATTGTTAATCTTAACTGAACATGTAAATATATGTTGTAGGTTTCAACAGCAATTGTCTTAAATTCAACAAAATATAAGAGTATATAGGAGAATAGGCTATAGATATGGAAGGAGATAGCTTGGACAGTGGGTTGGTGTGGACATGTGGATGGAGTGTACATGTTGAGGTTTTTTTTTCTTTTATTTATTGGTCAAATTTTTGCAGAATGGCAACATTGATGTACAGTGTGCAAAAAAATTTTTTTGATAACCCAGAATAATTTTTAATCTAATAATTAGATCTTCATGTCCCAGGATCCTATCTTATATTGAGGGGGTGACCTCAAATATGCTAATTAATTAGAGCAGATGATAAACTATCATTTTTCGAGGGATTCGGATTTCTGACCCCCAAAATATAGGGAATAGCCGCCATCTGGGTAGTGTTGACTCCAGGCGAAACTATAATCCTCATAGTTTGGTTTGGAGAGCGATCGCAAATTTGAACCCCCTAATGTTAATTTTATTTTTTGCATGCTTCACTTTATCTCGAGAGCTTTTTACAAGAATTGAACATTTTTGCCCCACAGTTATAAAATTAGTTTATCCAAAGATATTTCCATGCCAAAAGCAACTCATAGTAAGCATTTACTTTTTATTATTTTATTTAATCATGATCAAAAAACTTTTGTAAATAAATTTTTACGTAATTTTGAAGTAATTTTACATGGCAAAATGCAAAATGTGAGCGAATAGTTCCAGAGAAATCGAATTTTAAATATAAGACTTTTTTAAAATTCAATTTCTTAGGAACTATTTAGCCCATATTGCTGAAATTTTGTATTTCGCCATGTAAAAATAGATACTTTAAAATGATATAAAAATTGTATACCTTACAATTCAACATTTTTTCGACTTCAACTAAATTAAATAATAAAAATTAGTAGACATTTACTAATTTTTTTTAATCGATTTATCTTATAATATCTATTTATAACGAATTTTATAATTGTGTGTAAAGATTTTCGCTTAAAAAGTGCAGTTGAATAATCATACTGTAAATGCTGTAAAGGGATATTTTTAAAAAAACGTTTTTTAGGATGCTAAAGTAACTTTCACATGTTCTCTTTACTCTTTGATAAACATAATTTATTTTCAGAAATTCAACAAAAGGTGATAATATATTTGAAATTATACTGTTTTTTTAGCTATTTTGATATTTATTTTTACACTGTATATTTTCAATTCATCAGCAATAAGCATAAACCAGTACATGTCTTCATGTAGACCCATGGTGGAAGGTTCCACGCTGGTCCCATTCAATTTCTATTGGAAGAAATATGGTTTGATTACTAATGTAACAATTTTGATGTCATTCATTTTCTAAATTAGAATGATTTTGTAGAATGATAAGTCTTTACCAGAAGTTGTTAAAAATAAAGTAAAAAATAAAGCCTTTCTAAGTTGTAACAAACGACTATTTTGTAAGTTTTCAAGTTTGTCCACTCTATACGGAGCTAGTGTGGATAAAAACAACATTTCTTTTAAAAACATTTTTTATGCGAAAACTAAACAACTTTGTAATTCCAGGTATAAACCGGGTAAACGTCCAAATTGATGTTAAAAAACTACTGAATGAGTTAAAAACTTTAACAGATATGTTTTTTCGACACATTTGTTAAAAATGTCTAACCTGACCCATTACTCCTTTATAGGTTAGTTGTAAATTCAATTTATAAAATGAATTCTATGTTTTGCTTAGTCCAGTATTTATATCAGTGAGTAGAGAATACTACCAATTTAATGTCAGTTAATTTCGAAGCAGTTGTACAGTGTAACTATTCTTTCACAATTTCCCTTTAGCTTAGTAATATATAACTAATTAAATTGATGAATTTAAAGCACACAAAATGATCAATTCCATCTGCTTATAATTTTCGTGTCTCGAATTTTCAATATGCAATAACTTCAGCTATAGGTAGAACTATTTTTTCATATTTAGAATGTGAGAAAATATTACTGAAGCAAAAATATCTTTATTTTTAATTAATTAAACATTTAAAAATTAGTATTTTACAAAATCTACATTAAGCTTGTCTGAAAACGCTTTTATTATTATAGTTACACGTGGAGAAAAAAATTCTAACAAAATTAAAATTACTGTGAGAGTAATGACATTTCTAGTAAAAAAAAAACTGGTAATTAAATCAAAATATTGATTTTATGATATTACCATTCTTTATGGTAATGGTTTACCGATAGTTTTGGTTTCCTAAATTATTGTTATTATCATCACACATATGGTAAAAAATATTCAACAGAAAAGTAATTTTCCACGAATAAATGTTTTTCATGCCATGCTAAGGTATCATGATAAAATTACCAAATGTTATCCTATATTATTTATTGATATGAAAATAAATGCGTGCGTGTGCGCGCGTGTCCTTCATAGACTCCTAAACTATTCAACCGAAACCGATGAAATTTGACATACAAATAGTTTTGAGCACGAGGGAGGTCACTCTCAATATTAGAACATTTTGCGATGAGTCGTTCGAGTAAGAAGAGCGAAAAATAAAATAGAATTTTCTGACTGCTTAAGCATTAGCAATTGTTTAAAAAATAACTATTGACGATAAATTACTTCAACAAATTTTAAAGATAACATAAGTGATAATTGCTAGCTTATACTTCGATTCGATAAAAAAAATATAGTTTATTGCACACATTTAAATATTTAATTATTTTCCATTCACTATGTCAAAAAAATTCAAGAAACAACATTAAGTGGTAGCAAGCGTCGTGTACATCACCAAATTTATACTTTTATAGTTGTCTGCTACCAAGTACTTTTTTTTATTTGAAATATTTCTTTTAAAACGTGTTTCTAAGAAATTATTTATCTAAAATCAACGGTTATTGAAGAGAAAAAAATATTTATTTATTTAAAGGCAAAATTAATGGGAATGTGGTATTTATTCCTTTAAGAGAAACGTAAAAATTCACCATGTTATTAATAACGCCACATATGCTTAGTTAATTTAAGTAATATATGCATATTGAAATATAGCTAATAAGTTATGTACTAGATAGCCAAAGTAATGGAGTAACGATATTTATTCGTCTCGGAGAACCGTAAAAAATCGTCATACTATCATTGACGACAATGATGCTTATTTAAAGTTGGTAATATGTAAATTCAGCTAAAAAAAACTACTTATGTATGTAAAAGCAATGGAGAATGCATATTTATTCATTTTGGGAAGCTGTAAAAAAGTGCCATACTATTATTGACACTAATGAGTTATTAGTGTTGATAATAAATATTAATTGAACTAAAATAAAATAAGCTATGAACTAAGAAGAAAAGTTAAAAGAGAAAAGGTTAATAGGAAATTCGTTTATGAAAACCGTCTAAAATTCCCATTTACCGATGACGCTCAATTAATATGTACTGCTGACTTATATGTGCTGGTATTATGGTATTATGGTAATATGGTATTATGGTACTGGTATTATGGTAATTTGCTCAGTTTTGATACAGAATTCTACAACGGGTTTTCTGTAATTTCAGGAAATATTCTTCTAGTGGTAGGAAAGATAGTGTATTAAAATTTTTATGAATTAGAAATAAATGAACTTTTTTCCATCACTATTCATAAATATTTTAACAGTGAAGTAAATGTCAGCTTGAAAAATTAGCATGATAAAATAAAGAAATGAATCGCGTGATCTTATTAAAATCATTCAGTAAAAAAATAATTTTATTGATTTTTGTTTGACATTATGGTTTTCTAATTGCACTAGTTAGACAGGAAACTAAATATATTTTCGCTATTTCAAAATTATCAATTATATTTGTTTTAACTATACAATTTATTAAAAAGAAGTTGAATTATCAATAGACGATCAACAATATTTCTTATGGATTAATAATAATAATAATAAGCTGCATTGTTTATCACTAAATTCATCGAAATATGTAATCTACTAAATTTTTCTGCTCAAAGATCCGCAGTTTTACGTAGAGCAAAACATCTTGAGCCGCACAACACAGCTTTGAAGGAAAAAAATAGTACGTGGAGTCCCTCCGCGCGGAAGAAGTTAAACTTCGCAGCCTGCGACGTTAATTGTAGAAGAATCAGCAGTCGTAGATCACTAGTTCTATTCAACGACTCTTTTTCCTGCTCCGCTCGCTTCCGTGCTCTGTAATTTCGGTAATATTGTGCATTTTTCTCTCGTGGACTTATTGAACCAGTTGAAATGCTTGTGGTTGCCTCATCGCTTCGCCCTGGAAAATGTATTTGTATTAATAATGTATGTGAATGTGTCATAATGTAATTTCAGAAGAGAAACAATCAATTGATATTCACAAGAGACGTACCTTGACATAACCTTAAATCCGTCGGATTGTCCGTGGGATTGTTTTCACTCCTTTTTTACAATTGTTATCCACTAAATGTGAAAATAAAAAATGTTACCTTATTAAATTATATGTGTATCAAAACAAACTAAAAAAATATTCATAGAAAAACAATACTTTTATGACTTTTATTATTCTCATGCTAGTGAGAACCAAAACAATATGGAAATGAATGAGGGAAAACTGGATCCTACCACGTGATTTCCCGACCAATTAAAATGTAGCGTTAAACGTTTAACGCAACCTTGTTTGAAGTCGCATAAGAAGTATAACTTTAATAATCTACATCCCTTGTAAATATTTATTTTTATTTTGTGGTCTAAATTGAAATGATATTCCGCTATGTTAGCGTTTCCAGCTTACGGAGCTTTTCAAAGTCTCGTATTCTCACTTATGTAAGTTTAATATTTTTTCACGGGCTCATGCGTGACTACTTAAAATCTTACCTACAGCATATGGAAGTTAACTTAAATTTTCAAAATCCAATGGTTTACAGACTTACTTCGTATACGACAAGCAGTTAAAAAAGCTTCACTTGTAAACTTTAAAAAATATGTCACAGGCTAGATAACATTAAAAAAGAATACTTACCTTTAGAAATTTCAAAATCTTCGAAATTGATCTTTCTTTTCGAAATAAAAAGATGTAAAAAGTGGTATTAAATTTACCGAGTAATTTTAAAATTGATTATATTAGATGAAAGACCAGGCGGTGGCAGACATTTTTCTTGGGCCACTCAAAACAATTTATAAGTATCAGGAAATTTGAAAAAAAAAATCAAAACAACCTTGTAGATTTATCATAAAATGAATTTTTTTAAAATGCATGAGCGTTTTGAAGTTATTCTACACATTTGAAATTGGTAAAAGATTAAAAAAAACTGGCTTTTGGTCGTTTTGAATAGCCTATTTTGTAGGATTGCTCTTTTTTAAAAGTGTGCGGAAAATAAAGCGTCAGACATGATATGCATGATATCTCTTAATTATATGTATTTTTGGAAATCAAAAGCATTTAAACTAAGCTTTAATTAAAATTTATTTCTTGTAAGACATCAAAATTGCCCGAAATGCGTCATCCATTTCGTCACATAAAATCAAATTTAGAATGCAAAGTTTAATTCAAAATCTCACCACTCATTCAATGGTTTCACAGAAGACTGTCTGACGCTTCATCCTCATCCAGTGAATGATTTCTCCCTGAAGATCCTGACCGTTATCCGGGACACCTGTTCCCGGATAATAGATTGGGTGGGATTTAATCACTATACACAGTGTTATGCATTCTACTGAAATGAACGAAGAGAGATTTCCCCCATGGAATTTATTTAATAGTCAGGTAGGAGTGGTTAATATTTCAGGGGAAATACCACAAGAGATTACACACTACTTGCCTATGCTTTGGAATATGAGTTTGAAATACAACTTCGTGAAATTCACAGTTAGTAGTAAAGTTTAATTTCACGTATTTAACATTTATTGCATGGGTTGTTTCATCCTGGACTGATCAAATTTTAAAACAGTCGAACATTGTATGATGAAAGAGAACAGAAGACTGGTTAATTGGATTAAATTAATTAGAATTTTAGAGTCTGCGTCAATTTATTAAGATATTTGATAGGGTTGCTCATGGAATTATCTTTTAGTACTTGAATGAATAAATAAATCAATATTCTCATCAAGAGAATATTGATTAGTTGATTCATTCAATATTCTTTTGACATTGATTGAATAAACCAATTACCCTGAATAACTAAACTTAAATCTCTGGTACTCGATAACGAATAATTCGACTAACAGACTACAAAATAGGAGCACGTAAATTTTTATAATTCCTTCATTCATTTATTTCAAACAAATTCGCGTACTTTTAAAAAAAAAAATTATTTTATTTTATAACCGTCGTTGAATAGCCTACCCAATTTTTGGGTTTACGACGACTTATGTTCAACTCCGTAGCTTTGTCATTTTGAACCCAATCCAGAAGACAAGGGAACTCCTGGTTCAAGTATTGGGAGAAATTTGCCTTTGTGGGGGAATTTTTGATGGTACTAATCAGCATTTGCGTTACATGGAGAGAAAAGCCACCCACGGTTAGCCTGACTGCAAGGAGACTCTAACCCATGATCCGTCTACCACTGAGGATATTTTACGTCAGCACCGTTGTCGGTGCGAGCCGGGTGCGGAATTCCTATAGACATGCCATTGTTCATCTCATTGGAAGGCGAACGTTCCATCACTTAATCCTTCTCGGCTCTGAAAAAAATACTGCAATATATCAATTAAAAATAGAAAAAATTATTTTTCGCGCTCTTTGCAAAATTGCGCTCCTAACACATAGCCTTATTGCAATGACTGCATACTCATTTTGTCTTTCTGCGCTTCTCAGATAGACAGAGAGTACAAATTCTGCGTTTGTTTGCAACTCTCTTAGTAGCCACCTTCTGTGTTCTTTTCGATATTCGAAATATCTTAAATTTTTATTTGGATGGGACTAAACATTCGACTGTACGACGACGTTTACAGCCAATCTCGAAAAGTAACAACTATACAACCATGCTTATCCTCTTCAAATAACTCTTTTTATTAATTATACAGGTACAGTAAGTAAGGCGGCCTTGAGCGTAACGGGAACATATCGAATACGCAAAACTGACTGATGTTGACGTATGCCTGTTTAGGCAGATTGTTCTTGTTTTCCAGTGGCACCATCTATGGCCAAGAATTCGTCATCTGCCACACTATACGTTACACCCGTTTATAGGGCGGACCCATTAATACATCCATTCATTCATCCTCAGATCGTAATTTTGACCTGAATCAGAGAACGATCGATCTCCAATCCAGTACCCCCAGAGGTATTGATTTGTTATGGGAACATAGAAGAATTTTGCGACTCGACAGATTTAACGTGCATCAGTCACTTAAATCTTACTACACGGGGAGTCTTCGGCCGGCGGTGTTCGAACCCACGAACTCTCGGACATGGGCCCCGTGCCCTACCGACCAGGCTATCCTGGCCCCAAATTGGCTGATTGGTTCTCTATTAAGCGGATGCTTTGTTTCCAGCGTCAAATAAATAGTTAAACAAAGAGAATATTAAATTTATCATATAATCCTATTTAGGAAGAACATAATGAATAAATTTGAAGAAAAATAGACAATTGTGAAACCTTTTTTGCAACCAATTTCTAAGACATTAATTTAATAGTATCTCCTTCAATATGAGAATTTTAATTTTTTTTTAAAAGAAAATTCAAGGTTGCTCCACTGCCTGTTCGTTTTGCTCGCCGATCCTCATGGTTACTATATCATTCATCATTGTAGATCAAATGGGAAGAACGTTATATGTCCATTGTTTACAAAAATTACGATTGAATTACCATCTGTTGCATTTTGAGAATAACTAGATTTCTGATAAATTAATAACGTGCGACATTAGTACATCCTTCTCTCAGAAAGTTATTACTCAGTGAAAATGGGCCGTACTGTGGGAAAACAATTATGCCCGTTCGCAAATTTATTTTCTTTCAGAATCCGCCTTAATAAAAATAAACTGTTTTCTTTTTGATCTTTTTAAAAGTCGATCAAAAAACTTTTTAAAGTCGACTCCGGAATTTTATTTCAGAGGAAAGTAGATCGATCGACACGGTTTATCCCTCTACAAGTTTAATGGCAAATAATTCTATTAATCAATTATATGATAAATAATTACAAGAACTATTAATCTAATTTTCATTATTCCATTGAACTCCTTGGACATTTTTTCTACATACCTTCATATTTTCAAGTTTCTAAACTTTGTGTTCTTGTTTCTAAATGTTTTTTAACGTTATTTTATTTTTCTTATTTTATCTAACTCAGTGTATATTTTTCTACATACATTAATTATTTCAAGCTAAGTCTTGCAGATTTTGTGCAGCAAAGCAATATGTAACATAAAGCAAAAGTAATTGAGAAAAAATTCGCAAAAAAGCACTCTAAAGTTACAATAATTTTTGAAGAAATTGGAATTTCGAGAAACAACTTTGTATAGAGTTCATAAGCAAATTTGGCCCTTTTAGCTTGCCAAATTTTAACTCTGAAGTTGAATTCATGCGACCTGTAGAGTGGCCCGAATGTTACTTTTTACAGCAAGTTTAAAAGTTAATATTTCTATAACTAATTATGGAATAGTAATTTAGTCCCCGTACACTTTACTATGCTCCTTAGCAATTTCAAGTTTCTAAGTGTTATAGTTTTAGCCATTACTTTAGTCTTTGGGAGTTACCATTACTTTTGTCTTTAGGAGTTGTCATTACTTCTGTCTTTAGGAGTTACCATTACTTTTTAGGATGTTTGCACTGTTTTCTTAATTGAATATAGTTTAGCTTATTTTCCACAGTTTTTATTTTGGTGTGTGTTTTCACAATAATAATAATTCAAAAATTGTCCTGTCACCTGCTTTCGAAGAGTTCTTACTAAGTTTTAAGTTCCTAAGTTAATGACTAACTTAGTTAAGTTAAACTAAGTTAGTTAATCTAATTTAAGTTTTGTAAGTTACGAAAAAAAGAAATTATTCCTTAAAAAGATTTGCTTTAACCGAAGAAAAAAATTAAAACTATTATGAGCTAAAATAGGCTAGAAAACATAATGTAATTTCAATTTTTCTTATGAATAGAAATAATAGGTTTCAAAGTAACAGCTATTTAAGTTTTAAAAAAGTGCATTGCAAGAAAATTTCTCGGTGAATGTAAAGTTTTAAAAAGATAAAAAAAAGTATAAAAAAGTCAGTTACAAAAGATTTCACAAACATTCATCATCTTATTTACTATGCAGACATTAGTTTTAGAAACTCATTACTAACGTTTTTTAATTTCAATTATAATTTTGTTTTAAAAAATGCGCTTGGTTTGTTCAGAAATTAACGTCTATCTCCATACTGAAACAAAAATTTAAACAATGAACCCTATTTTTCGTTTTTTATTGCGTTTTTAAGTAAACGCCAAAGAAAATTTAAACTTAACATAAAGAGGCTATGCATTTACACCACAAAGACACAATTGTGTTTATTCAACTCGATCGATGCTTAAAAATGCTTGAAATTCCCCAGAGATGTATTTTCTTGGGGAAAAAAAGCAACCGAGGAAGAAAAAACACCCTACAATTCTTATTTTTTCTTGAAAACATTCTTCAGAATATTTTTTCACAAAGTATAAAAAGACATTCCTTTTTGTCTTAGGTTATTTTTAGAATATCAAAACTAATCTGTAGCAGAAAAAGCTTTTTATTGCAGGTTTATAAGCTATTTTCTTACGTGTGTTAAATAATATCTGTAACGTATGATGTATTTTAATTTTCCATAAATAGAGTTGGACAGTATCAACCGCTTTATTCCCTTTGCTCAATAACACTCGGGGTTGCATCTCATCCATCATTCTTTTATTGCCTTATAAATCTATAAAAAAGAACATTTTGTTTATAAAATATATAATTATCATATTTTTATTTATATATTAAATGAAACGAAAAGAATGGATATCTAGTTTTAGAAAATAAGCAATTGCACTTAAAAAAATTAAATATAGG
Source organism: Parasteatoda tepidariorum (assembly GCF_043381705.1). Lineage (NCBI taxonomy): Eukaryota > Metazoa > Arthropoda > Arachnida > Araneae > Theridiidae > Parasteatoda > Parasteatoda tepidariorum. The sequence goes on from NC_092205.1 coordinate 14,635,619, forward strand.
AATGTGCGACGCAATAAGCAGTATTAAACGAGAAGTTATTTTACTTGTTCACAATATAAACAATAACTTTATATCACATAAAAGTCCAAATTGGAAACTATCTCCCTAAGGGCTCTATATATTAAAAACTTTTTTTAATTCTTTCATTTTTTTATTACTTTTGTCATGAAGTCATAGAATGTCGAATAAAAATCTCGTTAATTTTGTCATTCAAATAGTTTAGAATTCAAAATAATTCGACTCTGTAGATGCATCTCAGCATGCAGTAGATCGGCCAACAGGTTTTTTTTTCTTACTTAAAGTTTAAAAATTAAGCCGACCGGCCTGTTTAGGGGTCAGGGAAAATTCTTTGTTCAAATAACGGGCAAGGCATGGATGTTCTTTCATTCTCTGCACTATTTGTTCTTACTATGAGAGCAACGTTGGTCCACCTAATATGGTGACCATTAAAGAGTGGCCAACAAGTCTGCCCTTCAGATGCCTGTATCACGAAAGATAATTCTCCAGGTGGGCATTGGAAAAAAAAAGTTTAACAACTGATAAATATTATTAATGAAAGTAAGAAAAATATCATTTACTCACGGTGTTTGATAGACAATTTCTAATATTAAAATACCGAGTCACTCTTTCTTGGAGTGAAGTGAAAACATAATGGAAAAAAAATTGTGATCGCCGCAAGGGGATCACAGGTTACCCATTGTCAAAATAATTTTTAGTCTAATTTTTTTTGTCTAATTTTTTTTGGTAAATCAACTTTATTGTGTTTTTATCTTGGACATTTTTAATTGTTAATCCTGAACTGCTCGGTACAAAAATTTCGCTGTCATATTTGAATGCACCTCAGTCATATTCAGTGTAAATTCTTTTGATGACTAAATAGACATTGAACAGCCAATCGAGATCGATATTAACTTCTTTGGATTGGTACAATGGTGTTTGAAGGGTATGTAAGTTGCATCATACACCCGTTTCGGATTCACAAGTTCATACATGAAATATGGTTTGAAAGCTAGGTTTGCTTTTCAAATTTACATGAATAGTGAAGGAATCATTTATATTGCGTGTAAGACAGTCTACGGTGTTGGGCAAGTCACGTTGACAATTGATCCTTTTATCCCTTACTGGTGATTAACACCCAGTTCTCGTATTTGCATGAAAGGGGTTCGGAGTGCCACCATTCGCTTTTTGGTAGGGTTGTATTGTCTCAACTACTTTGGTACTTTTGTGAGGGACAGGCTTCTTGCTTGCGTTTGCGAACGGAATCCTTTCGTTTCGTCGTTTGTGTGTTTGTGTCCCGTCTGCGTTCGTTGGCTTCCGCTTTTTCAGCCTAGGTAAGCTTAAGGCCTTTGTATCGTTTTTTTCTTGCTTCAACTCCAACTTTTGGTACCCTGTCAATCAGTTTGGACCCTCTTTATTTGCAATATTCACCTTAATTAGTATTGAAAACGATCCAGTTTGAACTGAAGGTTAGAATTTCTGATTCTTAATTAAAACAATTAAAACAAAAATATCGTTCAAATGTTGAAATTCTCTTTTATTCACAACTCAAGAAGTATTTATGGGATCTCTCTGGTCCCATCTCTCAAACATAAACTCGCCAGCTTAATGCATAACAAAATTAAAAGTGAAAAAAAGAATTCTAAAAAAAATATCAAACAGCAGCGGTTGCCTTAGCAACGCATGCAATGACAAGATTATTGTAGTAGAAAAGTGTGAGGACGCCACCAAATCCAAACCAAGAGCCATTTTGCCAATAAATGTTGAATTAATAATCTAATCCTAAACGTTTTTATTTCGCCGAACATATTGCATACACCATCACATACTATCGTTTTTCTACATACTAACGTAATTTCAAGTTTCAAAGACATATAGTTATACGCGACAGAAAAGAAAAACGTAAAGCAGAAATAGAAAAAGGGAAAAATTTCACCAAAAGAGCACTTAAAATTGCACTAACATTCGTACACATTAGAAGTTCGAACAAACTCTGCGTTAAGCTCATAAATAAATATATGACCCTTTCAGCTTGCCAAATATTTACTTAACAGTTGAATTCGTGTGCTTGAAGAGCGGCCCGCATGGTATTTTTTCCTGCAAGTTCAACAGCTAACAATGGAATAGTAAAATATCGTATCCCATTTTAATTTCTGAGAAGTTTTCCACACACTTTAACCAGAATCTAATGTTAAGTTGAACACCCAAAACATCGTCGTCGTTGTTAGCTTTTACGATGTTTAAGATCGAGATTTTCTATTCTATTTATTGAAATATATCATTAGACCAGCATATCTGGTATGAACCATTTATTTAGAAAACCAATTTGACGCCGGTTTCATGAATATACATATAAATCTTTTTTTTTTTTGTTCTATTTGCACTAGTTAGTAATAAAAAAATATTGATTTATATTTATAGTTTTTTCAGCACTTTTCAAAAAACAAAGTTTATTAATAAACGGTTGAAAAATAATTGGAAACTGTGATTCCTGATTCATTATTCATTCTCTTATTAACGTCACTCCTTATTAACGTCTTTTATTAATACTTTATTAATTTCGACATTTATTAATATTATAACGTCTTATTATTATTCCTTTATTAACGTCTACGTAACTTTCTTTCATATTCATTCTTTTATTAACGTTATACATTCTTTCTTTTATAAAGAATCACTATTTTGAAATTATCAAAATATATTCTGAGCAAATCATTCGTTTTACCATTTATTCGGTAATTTTAAGACCTTGATGACAAGGCTTTTCATCAAACAGAATAGTAATATACCTTATAATCTCTTAACGATGATTTTTGGTATGTTTATTTTTTAAATAGTGGCACTGCGTTAAAAGGATCAACGCTAACGGTTATTTTTTTATTTGCCTAACATAATTCTTAATTACGACAGAGCGGAAATGGGCCTGAATGATGCTTTCACGCCTTTTATAGAAGTTTGTTTAACGTTCTCATTTATGCTAGTTGAAAATAATATAAAATTTCATGCCTCACAATTTAAATCTTTTAAATATAATATCAATTTAAATATAATAATAAGAATAATAAATAATTATTGAAAATTACTTTTACATGAATTGCGACTGGTTTTACTTCTTTATAAATATTTATTAGTAAATAAATATTTCTTATAAATATTTATTATACTATAGTGCAAGACCATTTTGATTCGATGCAGAAATTCCAGAAGTGTTCTGCAAACAAAAAAAAAGTATAAGTTTTGCAAATATAAGAACTCAATAGATTAAAAAAAATTCACTACGGAGGTCCAAATTTCGTTCCCTCTCCAGACTAAACTATTGGATACATGTTTGGAGCGTTATTTTGAAGGTAAAGGATAAAAATCCATAGGAAAAAGTTATTTATTCAGAGAAAGCACATTTTTGTGCCTGATTTAGTAACTTAAAATATTGTTTTCACTTATTAATTTCCGTAATATTGAATCATTAAGATTGAATTCTAGTTTAAGAATATACGATCATAAGATCAAAAGTCAGTCATGGTATTCATTTGATTATTATTAAACATATTTTTTTTATTTTGCGCAGTGTTCAAAACATCAAGACAAATCAATATAAGCAAAAAAGGATCAATTCTTATAAATCAGAGCCGTTATAGACTAACGTGCCTAAAATCAGTTAGTTAATACATAGTTGAATTAGTATTTTTTTGCAGTTTAACCAAAATTAATGACTAGTTTAACTCTATAAATATTGTTAAAATAATTAATCAAGTAAATAACAATGTTTTATTTAAATTACTTTACTACTTCAAAACTAATCAATAAATGATTTCAATGGAATTGAGAAAGCATTAGAAAATTAAATTAACATTTATGTATTCTCCTCGTATTTTTTATTAAATTATTTCGAAAATATCTTCAAATTTTAATGTTAATTTTATCCAGTCTTAATTATCTCATAAAAATAGTTTCAAACATAATTTGCACAGAATTTCGGTGAGGGCAGTAGATCCTATTGGAACCTAAATCACCAAATTTTCTCTAAAAGTCAATGAAAGAAATATTACTATTGCTCAAAACGGTACAGCTAAATTTCAAGTATGAGTATCAATGTAGTACATATAATGTACTATTGTACAGTGCGAGAAACCTTGAATAACTTTTGATCTAATGATTGGATTTTCACGTTTTAAGACTCAATCTTCAAGGCTTTTGGGGATGAACTCAAAAATGCTACTTAATTAGCGCAAACGATTATTTAAGTCACAAAATCTTACATAAAACCTTTAAATAAACATAACTTTTCGTTAACTAATTAGTGAAAACGATATTTCCCTTTTTTTTAAAGGGTCGTTGAACAGTCGACCCAACTTTTTGGAACTACAACTATTAATGTTCACCTCCGTTGCCTTGTAATTTTGAATCCAATGTAAAAACAAGGGAGCTTCTTGATAAAGTATTGGGAGAGATTTGCTTTTATGGAGGATTTTTTGATGGAGCTAACCTGCATTTACGTTACATGGAGAGGAGGACCACGAGAACCTCCCACGGTTAGCCATACGGCAAGGGGAATCTAATCCACGATCCGTTTACCACTGATAATATTTTAAGCCAGCACTGTGATCGGTGAAAGCCGGATTCGTATCGATAGCCATCGGTGATTTTCGAACCCGGTTCACCGAATTGGAAGTCGAACGCTCTATCCCCTGAGCCATCGCTACTCGATATTTTAAGTTAGAAAATCTTACACAAAATAATATTTTCTCTGAACAAACATGCCTTCAGCCAAAATCCGGCTTGTTCTATCAGAAGAATAAACATAAAGGATTCGAATTCCTAACTTCCAAAATATTTGGGGGTAACTGCAATCTGGGAAATATGGTCCCAATAATTTTGTCAGGAGCTGTCTAAAGTTTAGAATCCTTAACTTTTTGCGCATATTGCTTTATCTCGAGAACTTTTTAAGCGAATTAAAACATTTTTGGCCACATTTATAAAGTTTGCTTATCTGAAGATAATACCACAAAAACTACTTTAGTTAATATTCATCAGTTTTTATTCTTTTATTTAAAAAATAGCCGAAAAAATTGAATTGGAAGGTAAAATGACAAGGCAAAAACAAATTTTAGCGAAACCACCCAAATATTTTCTGAGAAATTGTTTTTCAAAAGCACGACTTTTTCAAAATTTGATTTCTTAGTAACTATTCAACTGGTTTTTGCCCAAATTTCGTATTTTGTCAATTAAAATTGCACTCCTTGAAATAATGTGAAAATGGTATACCTTACGATTTAAAATTTTTCCGACTATTATTAAATTAAGTAATATTTATTTACTAAAAAGTATTTTTTGCATGGAATGATCTTCGGAAAAATTAATTTTACAGTTGTGCTCAAAAGTTTTTCCATCATATCCATCAAAAAAATATGTATGTTTATTCAGAAAATGTACGTTTTTGTGTCTGATTTCGCACTTAAAATCTCGTCTGCATTACTTAATTAGCATATTTGAACTTACCTCTTCAAACCATTAAAAATAAGTTCTAGAAGTTGAAGTTCCAATCATTAGATCCGAAGTTATTCGGAATAGTCTACTTTTTTTTTTTTTTTTTTTTTTTTTGCGCACTGTACAATTAACATTCCGAAACAATATTTTTATTTGCAAAAAATATAAACTAATATTAAAAGTCACTTTTTAAATAATATAATATAAATAATTTTTTAATTTTTTGCTTAAAGTAACAAATGCATTCAGAGAAAAATATTTAAAAATTGATGTATTTCCCATTGTATAAAAGCTACTTCCGAAAAGATTTCAAGTGTTTATATTAAATAAAAGTTGCATATTTTACGAAGTAAATATACTATTTGTTGGCGTAGTTCAATTATAATTTTTTGTTGAAAAAATTTAATGTTTTTTTTAAAAAATAATTTGAAAATTAACTTTCGAAAATATTTTTTCCATCAAGTAGAAACAATTTTCCTATTTGTTATTAAACACTTTTATGTTCAAGTTAAAGTATTTAAAAATACAAAATAATAAATAAATGGAATGTAATTAAAACATAAAAAAATTAAATATCAGGATTCTTTTTGTCTTTATTTTACACGAATTGTGCGTTTTATTTATTTTTTTTATTTGTGATAAACATTTCTATATAATAAATTTAATTAGAAAAAATCCGTCATCAACAATACTTGATTTAAACTCATTGCATAATTTTTTGAGATGTAATGTTATGAGACCACATTTTCCCCCTGTAATTGCTTTTTCATTTTTTTACACAGCATATACCTTAACGATTCCAAAAACCATTTGTAAATATTTGAAATTCATTTTATAATTACATCAACATTTCAAGAACGTAATTCTAATTTTAAGCATACTGAAAAACTATAAAAGCCTTTCACCTCTTCAACAATAATAAGAATCCATACAATTAATAGCACTTTTATAGAAAATCAATTTATAGGTAATTAATTTATTAAATGAATAATTTGGAAATCCATGTTGAAACACTTCACTTATTGAAATATTCAATGCTATAAAGAAAATCTTTGATTATTAAATCTATTCTCAAACATATTTGCTGCTCATGATTGTTAAGTTGAACAGCACTTGACGCAAACCAGTTTTGAAGTCAATATTGACTCGCAATTTTAAATTTTTAAATATTGAAGAACAATATCTTTATTTTCAATAATGAAGACAAATCCATTTTTACTTAAGAAATTCTGAAATAAGTTTTAAATGCCAACTATAAAATAAAATAATAAAACAAACGTATTCTTTTATACAATTATTATAAATATAAATTGTTAAAATGAAAGTCGGACAAGAAGCAAGTATAAGTAAAGAACTTAATTTGTTAAGGGTTCTAAGAGACCTTTTAATTTGTTAGAATAAACAAGTTTTAACGTTCTTACGTTGATTTAAGAAAATACAGTTGTTTTAGGGAAACAATTTAGTCGAATAAGAACCTAAAGCAAACAGAGACCTGAGCGTACAAAGGAAGTAAGTGACATATTAGTTAGTTAGAATAAATTGTTTGAATATTTATACGTATTTTTAACGCATTGTTGAATAGTGACGAGTTAACTCGTCTTTTAATGTCCAAATGAAGTTGATGGATGACGAGTTTATTCGCCATTGCACTTGCATTACCTCTTGCAATTTATGAAACTCAGGTAATGTCGAATATTATAAAATCTTCGAACATCGAGTGTTAAAAATAATAGCAGGTGACATGAGGCAGGTTCTGTGTAAAATTACTGGTCTACAAAGTGTTGACAAAGTTTGTCGAACGAGAAGCAAAAGGAGAAGAAATGATGGACGGATTAAAGTTTTAAGTAAGAGTTAAGTAAATTTGAACAGCTTAAAATGCATACGCTGCTGTTATAAAATGTATTCGTTGCTGTTAAAAAATGCATACGTTGCTGTTATAAATTGTATACGTGTAGCTTTAAAATGTATACGTGTAGCTTTAAAATGTATACGTTTCTGTTATAAAATGCAATTCTTTGAGCAAACAATTTTAATCAACCAAGAAGCAAGTGAAATAAAAGAGCTGAGCGCATTATGGATCTAAGTAACACTTAAGTACGTTTGAATAAACTAGTTTCAAAATTTAAACTTTGTTGTTATAAAATACAATTGGCTTAAAACATTGTTTAACGTTGACATTATATATTTCAATTCGAAAAACTCAGGGTAATTTTGACTATTATGAAGGCTTTGCGCTTGTTAAATCAAATAACTTTATACATTGTGCATCGAACATATCAAGTTTCGCATGAAATTTAAAATGATGTTCGTAAAATTACTGGTCATCAAATAAAGTTTGTCAAACTAGAACAGAGTGCATTACAACAACTGAATGGATTAAGATTTTCAATAAAATTTTAGTAAGTTTGAATAAACTAGCTTTAAAAGTTTTACAATGTTGTTATAAAACAAATTGTTTGCTGTTTGTCTTGCTGGCAGAGTTTAGTGCGTTGTGGAAAATGCCCAGCAAGCATAATGAAAAAGTCATCTTTTAACTAATCATAAATTTTATTAAGCAAGAAAAATCATAACTTAACTTAAACATCATAAAGGAAAACAATCCTCTCCATAACATGAGGTAACGAATTCAATAACGTACACTCATGAAAATCAAACGAAACAAAACTCCAAATCCAATCTTGATTTGTCATATATATACAATATAACAGTTGCATAATGAGGGTACTTACACACTCAAAATTAATACTATGCAAATTCTGTCTTTAAACTATTTTTAAATGTTCGAACTCCCTCTTTCAGAGGTTTTTCGAACTCGTGATCTCTGACTCTTACTCGAACCTTGTTCATTGAAATCCATAGTCTGACAATGTTCGTAAAATTACTGGTCATCAAATAAAGTTTTTCAAACTAGAACAGAGTGCATTACAACAACTGAATGGATTAAGATTTTCAATAAAATTTTAGTAAGTTTGAATAAACTAGCTTTAAAATTTTTACAATGTTGTTATAAAACAAATTGTTTGAGCAAGCAAAGTTAGTCACCCAAGAAGCAAGTTCAAATTAAAGAGCTGATTCGATGATGGATTTAAAAGATGTTTTTAGTAAGTTTGAATATACTAGATTTAAAATTTATACACTGCTGTCATAAAATATAATTGTTTGAGCAAACAAATTTAGTCGCTCAAGAATCAAATGCATTAAAAGATGGAGGAAAGATATTAGTGACGTTGTAAGTTTGAATAAAAAATTAGCTTTAAAATGTATAACTTTGTTATAAAATACAATTGTTTGAGCAAATAAAGTTTGACGAACAAGAAGCAAACACAATTGTAGAGCTGACTGGATGCAGGTTCTAAATGTTATTTTAGTAAATTTGAATGAATTAGCTTTCAAATGTATATATTGACTGTAATATGTTTCGTACTATTCCATGAAAGTAAAGAATATATTTCTTGGTAGTGTGCTTCAACTTTTAAAATATACGACACACATCTTAACTTTTAGCCTCATAATAATCGTTTTATTTGCGTTTTAAATTAACTCCGAAATAGAGATTACTCATAGACTGTGCTTTTAAACCAAAACCTCTCGGAAAATTCTTCCAATCTTGGCACACGCAATTACTGTACTTTCATCCATTGAGCTATTCAAAATTTAAGTGCTTGGCAAAAATATAATAAATATTCAGCAAAATTTTCTCGCACCCTGAAAATACTCAAATTTTGATGTTTAGTTCTTTCATCCACTGAGATGTCCTAATTTTTTTAAATTTAAATATGAAAATAATAATATTATCGTACAGTTAAACAAGATTAAAATGAGGTCTTCTTCAGAGAAAACTGATTTTTCTATTTAAAAAATGTAATTCCAATCTCTCAAAAAAATTAGAATTTATGAACATCAGCGAATTTAGTGGGCAAAATGATTTTACACTTGAAATGATATTACTTACGAAAATATTTTCTAAAATCAATGTGTACATGTGAAGTTTCATTTCTTGAATATTTCTAAACGGCGGATTTCTAATTCTTATTTACCATGGTTGTAAGCCTTCATTATTCTATCCAAGAATATTTCAGACAAGCAAGAGAACAACAAATGATCTGAAAAAGAACAGATTTGTTTTCTTTCATTTCTCAACATTCCCTAAGTCAGCGATTTTAATCAAACGTCGATAGAAGGCAGTTTGGTATGTAGTGTAATCAAAGATCGGCAAGACAGAACATTGAGAAGAATTCTAGCTTCTTTTTTATTTGTTTCCAAAGAAAACAAGGGCAATAAATACATTATCCGAGGACTACAAAAGAAGTCAAAGAAAGAAGAAGACGAAGATTTCCTTCGTCCTCTGTCAGTCGTCCCTGACCTCAAATGTCCAATGCTTTGCCTCGATTCCCCACTCAGTCACGTGGGGAATTACGGAGAATAAATAAAAAAAACGGACCAAATAGACTTTCCTACGTTGTTTCACGGAAGTACATAAATGTCTAGCTTCGTTATTCTTAGGAAATAGGAATCGGAAAAAAGTAAAGTAACGGGGCAGTAAGTCAGTAAGAAGTCGGAGTTAACATTGTTGGCTATTTCAACACTGTTTGGTGATTTAGCAGTTATAGACTTGTTTTTATTGGCAATGATATATTGATATTGTAACGAAAATGGGAGCTTTGCTTAAGGAGACGATCCATAAACTTGAGTACATCACCTACAAACTCAATCAGGCTCACAAAGTCCTGTTTATATACTCTGTTCAGAGATTTAGGAATGGACTAATTATTTCATTCGTAGTTAACATTATTGGCTATTCAAATTCTGCCCTGTGACTTAGGAATCGAATAATTATTTTGTTTATGAATTCTTAGTTAGCATTATTGGCCATTTAAGCTTTGTTCAGAGATTTAGGAATTGACTAATTATTTTGTTTATGTGTTCTTAATTTACATTATTGGATAGTAGTTTGGTAATTATGTACTTATTTTGTTGGCACAGGTACGCTGACATGGAAAAAAATTGGAATCGTTATTTTGGATGATGTTCTACAAGTGCGCGTGGTGTGCATTGCATCGTAGCCTTATAGGAAAATGGAATTTTCATAATCTGTGAATCCATAATTTCCTATTACATCTGGTTTCCTACAATTACTATGCAACACAATTTATATAATCATTGAAATTCCGAAAAAAAATTATGGAGCTACTTAAAAGAGTCCTAAAAATTTTGTTAAATAGAATGAAGTGCATAAAGTTTCCTCCATGAGCTTTAAATTAATTATTCCACTTAAGTTGTTTTTTTTAAAATGTCTAATTTCTTTAGAATAAATTGAGCTTAATTCCCTTAACGGCAAAATTCAAATTATACATGAATTCATATTATTGATGAAGATATCTTTTTTCCTAAAACTTTTTCTATAGCTTTTTGTCGGAGCTTCTTTCCTAAGCTTTTTTGTGGCTCTTTTTGGCATTTTTTTCCGATGCTCTTTTTTCCGTTGACGATTTGCAAGTGTGTGGATGCTCCAGATGGAGAACACTTAAGTTTACTTTTGATTATGCATGTATTTTAAGTGTGTATGGCTCTTTTGTGTGCTGTATTTTATACTAGATATTTCGATACAGTATATAAATCATATGACTTAATATGACGTTTTTCTTTATTGATGCTATTTTCATAAGTACTTAATATAACAGTAAATAGCTCAATTGAAATATAAATGATTGAAGAAGTTTATTTAAAAAGGTGGTTGGAGATAGAAAAAAAAATTGTTTACATAAATTGAATCAGAACATTTAGATCCGAATCACATCATGAATCAGAATATATCTTAGTATAGTAAATATATTAGATACTTAGAACTTGACAAGACGTTTGTTGTTGTTGTTGACTTATTCCTCTTGGTCAGCCGCAGGCTAGACCAAGTCAATGAGATCGAAAGTCTTCAGGAAATCAAATACAAGTAAGGGACCAGAGTAGAGGTCTTTCTTTTCCAGACCAAGACAGCGTAAAATGTGATCGGGAGAAGCCTGTGCAGAGTTACACCTCGTGCACGTTGAATAAGTCTTTCGCCCAAGCTCAAAAGAGAGACACCTGATGTGTCCACTTATGAGCCTACTTATAGTGGACTGTATGGCTCTATCAGCCCCTATGGTAAGTGCCCCACCAAGAGTCTGTCCATTATACCAAGAGTGGGCCGGATGGGTGTTCCATAGTTGTTGGTTAGTGGTTCTGATCTTGGAGCAAATCTCAGGGAAGGTCAAATGTCAACTTTAAATTGTGCTATCAGAAGCTCCCTGCTTGGCCAAAAGATCAGCATTTTCATTACCAAAGAGGCCTATGTGAGAGGGAATCCATTGAATGAAGATTTTACACCGATGAGAGAGTTGTTTAAAGACATTGCTATTTATTTATAGTTACTGTACTTGTATCTACATCATTGCTATTTATTTATAGTTACTGTACTTGTATCGATCCTGTACTTGTATCTACATCATCAATCAGAACATATCTTAGTAAATGTATTGGATACTTAGAACTTGACGAGACATTCCTTGATTTAAGTATACAGGCCTGTATTTGAATCTAAAGCAAATTGATATTTTTATTGCTACATATCCAGGGTTACGATTTGATTCGAAACAGTTACTACCATTTTAAATAGCGTTTATCTGAAAGACAGCTAAAAGACATTGCTATTTCAACAATTAATTTATTTATTTATAGTTACTTATGAAGGCTTTTATGCTCATAATATAATCTGATTAAAGAACAAATAGCACAAGCAAGAAAATGAAATAAGAAAGATGCATCAATTGTAACGTGGAAGTAGCTGATTCGAATCCCGCAGTATCCCTGGATATATATTTGTGATGTCCTTTCCTCTATTGTTCCATCTGTTCTTCGACTTGACAATGGCTTTTAACACACAAGCTTGTATATGTATATGTAACTATACATAAATAAATATAAATAAGTAGATGCATTCAGGGATCTGGCGGGATTCGAAAATCCGTTACATTTACGTTTTATAAATTGTGGCAGCCTGATTAGCAACATTTTAGTTACTGATTTATTTCAACCATCTCCAGGCATTTGCATAATTGCAAATACGAAATTTTTGGTTCAAAAGTCGGTAAAAATTAGCGCATAGCTTACATAAAAGTAAAAGCATCCAACATACCAAAAATAAAATTAGCAATTTTTTTCTCATTTTAATTAGGGTTATCAAATAAATATTTTTGCGCTGTTTCAAACTATACTATAGTACTGTTATTCTGTTAGTTTATCTTTTTCGTTGCGAGTAGCATGGTAATGATACCATACTTTATTGCCAATTTTACCAAAAGTAATTACTGAAATACTAAGGAAAAAAATACAGTAATTTTTGGTGTTCCCATAGCATGCAAATTTTATGATATTCTGATAGCTTTGACTATACTGTTTCTCTCATTTTTTTAATCTTGAATAATAATGAAAATGTTATTGAAAATAATTTTCTTATCAATCAAGCTATGTTTGCTTCTTACGGATGAAAAACAGTTTAAAAACTAAATAACATTATTTGCATAGCATTTCAAATCCTTCCCCAAAAACTTTTAAAAAGTGAAGCAAAAAGCTACCAACCTCTAAAACTGTTAAGCAAAAAAGAAAAACAAGTTGCTTTGTAATGAAAAAAATCTAAAAAAATTCCTTTATAATAAACAAAGGTTAAGATAAAGAACTGAAAAAGCAACGGTATATAACATGTTTTCCATGTCTAGGCCTTGAGTTTAAGGCCAACATCAAATCCTTCAAATAATAGTTTTTGCAGATCAGTTTCGTGAAAATATTACAAATATTATTAATATTACTAGTTTTAATTTTTTTTAATTCAAGTTCCACTCCTATAATAACTTCGAGATTTGAGGTTGACGCTCGTCTAAGAAATTTAAACAATGCTTGCTTTAAAAGTTTAAATTAATTTGTATCTGTTTTTCGATTTATAAGTGAACATATGTTTGTTTAATTAGAGGATTTGTGCAAGGCATTTATTTAATTTAGAATCCGTCCATATATCTATTTTCTACAAATAAATTAAATGCTTACTTTTCTCAGATTGCAAATCAATACCTGTTGCTTTTACCAACTGATCTCATATACATAAATTTTTTTAATGGTTAATTAAAGTAGTCATAAAAACTACAAATTATTGAAGGATCTCAAGCACTTTGATCAAGAAGTTTTTACATTTGCAGTAAAGTAAGCGTTTTTGAACTTAACCTTATTTAACGTATCAATTTTGAGGATAAAAATGCCTTTTTCTTTTCAGTTTCTATACAAAAAGCTTTTTGTTTGATTTTTGAGAGGTATTCCGAATAAAAGGAAATGTGGAAATATAAATATAATCAGAAATAAATGTACAAATACTTGTTAATTGTTTATTTCGGATTATTTTAAAATCCGAATTAATAGAATTCTATGTAGGTCTAAAGAGAGAAAAAATGCTTTAGAAATCCAAATTACTGTAAAAGAAGTTTACTACACATGCTATTACTTGATTAAAAACTTCTTTTGCTTCAAAAATATATTCAAATTGGAAATAACAGTCGACATGTTTCAAGCGCTTACAAATAACAGCCCATTTTCAAGACTTGTCAGACGTGAATAAAAAGAAATAGAAGTGATTTGAAATACAAAACGTAAAGTAGCCAACGGAAAATAGAAAAATAAAGGTGAAAAACAAAATTCGAAAAATCGCAATAGCTGAAAGAGAAAAAAAGATTAAAAAGCAAAACAAGATAAACAACAGGGACAAATCAGCACAGTGACACTCTCGGCCACTGTATTTTCTCTTGTTCTCTTTCTCACCTTTATTTTTTCATTTTTCGTTGGCAACATTACACTTTATATTTCAAATCACTTATGTTTTCTCTATCAAGCCTTAAAAATAAGCTCTTATTTTTTAACGCTTGAAATATATCGACTGTTATTTTCCATTTGTATATTTTTGAAATTGCTTAAAACAGTATAAAAACGAAACGAATAATCAACGCTTTTAAAAATATTTTATTTAACATTCATATTAATTTTAATTTCTTGGAAGATCTCAAAAAATGTCTTTCAATATTCTTCGTACACAGTATCGATAATAATACCTTTCAAAAAGACAGAATAGGGTAATTATATAAGTGATAGATATTGCATGAAGAATAAAGGCTTAGGACTGAAATATCAATTGCAACGTAAGATTCAAACTTAAAACGCATATTTCATTTGTTACATTTATGTTTCATTTCTAAATGATTTAAAAAGATCCAGCCTTATGCCAAAGTTTAACTAAGTAATGTCAGGAAATGTAAATTGAAATTGCATGGTAACCAGAAAAAAAGCACTCCAAAAATAAAATGAAGTGACGAAAATGGGTAAATAAATATGATTTATTCCAATTACGGAAATAATATATCGATAATAAAATTAAGAAATCACAAGTTCGGTAGATCAGCCATCACGTGCAATGACGTGACAGAAACAAAATGTTGCATGAGAGACTCCAGTGCTGGCACATCATTGGGTTTGATTTGTCTCTGAGTTACACACTTTCTTTCAGAAACCGTTTTGTAATTCTTTGTATACACTTTGTGTATAAGATTTTTCCTCAGAAACCAGTCTCGCTGATTGCATCTGCACTAATTATTTAGCATATTTGAGGTCACTGTCTAAAACCTTGAAATTGATTCTTAGAACATGAAGATCCGATCCATTAGAACAAAAGTTATTAAGAGTGGTTCGTATATTATTTTGCATATTGTACAGTGGTTTTCGTGATATTATAGTTTCTTATTGGGATAATTTTCTCTCATCACACATTAAAAGGAAAAATAAAAAAATTTTGCAAGTAAAATTAATAAAGAGAAAAATCTAATAGTCATTGAAGAAGAGGTTGAACGATGTTTAGGACTATGTGTTAACATTATAAAAGTCATTTTTATATCTCATATCTAATTTATACTTACTGAAAGAAATTTTCTGCTTGCATTTTTGTTGCAACATTTTTACCAATGGATTAACAAAAATGTGATTTTTTTTCTTGAATTTCAAGTTTTTTATGACATTAGCTTTCATTCAATATTTCTGGAAGTCCTAAATTACTTTTAAAACTCTCATATACGTATTTTGAGAATATATATTATTTCATAACAGCACCAAACGATAAATACAAGAATTCTATATCACTTAAGTTATTATTATATGGTTATATTAATGCTAATTGTTGGATAAAAAAGAAAGTTGGAACTGGAATTTTGTATTGGAATTGTAACGAAATTTCCAGTCTTGTCAGTAATGTACTAAAATAGGGCTGTTGAGCCTTATTCTGTTTTACAAAAGCGTGTAACGTAATGAATAGTGATATATGGTTTTTCTTTCTACTAATTATCCATGAAAATTTTAAATGAAGACTACATAAATAAAAAAAATGTTAAATTAATGAAGCATAGAAGCAAGACCATAATCCGGAAAAGTACTTCCAAACACCGTTGTTGTCGTGAGCCATGAAGGCGAGGGGCGCGATTGTTCTTGTTTTCCAGTGGAGCCGTCTATGACCAGGAATTCGACTTCTGCCAAACACATATGTCACACCCGTCTTATAGGGTGGACCCATTCATTTACCCACAGATCGTAATTTTGGTCTGAACCAGAGAACAATCAATCCCCAATCCAGTACCCCCAGTGGTATAATTTGTTATAGAAATGCGGAGGACTTTGTGACCTGACAGATTTAGAGTGCACCAGACACTATTTACTACACTAATCTTCGGCCGACTGGATTCGAATTCTAGTTCTCACACACGTTAGTTCAGCGCTTTACCTACCAGGCTACCCCTGCTTACATTTCCAAACGCTAAAATGATTATATGACATGAAAATATTAATAAAATGTTCTTAAATAATGCATTCTTATTTTTGTCAGTTCATTAAAATATCATTATAATCATTTAGCTAGTTAGGTTATTCGTCTAAAAAAGGTTACCTAAAAATACTATAAAAATTTTTTATATTTAGTTACGACATAATAAAAAGTCTGAAATTTCTTTCTCTCTTCTCTAAACCATTTTATGTGGCGTTAAGAATAAATAATTTCTCTAAGTTATAACTAAATTTTTTTAAATTTATTGCTTATGTAAAAATAGATCCTTAAAAAATAGTTTATTTTTATGTTTATTTATAAGAAAAAAACCCACATAAAGTCCTTTCATTCATCCTTAATATAAAACTATCGGCAAGACAAACTATAGTTAGACAAGCATTACTTTGTATTTCTTTTCAGTTGTGTTTTACCGCTCACAAAAATACTCAGCTCGCATAATTTTTTTTCATAACAGAGCTCTTGAATAATTTCTGCAGTTCTCTTATTTACAGTCCATGTATTTTCATCATTTTTACAAAGTCCAAACGGGAGGTGAAACCTTTTAGGATATAATTAGAAGTTATAAGCAGTCTAGCTCTATGAAATGTGCTGCTGAGTCACATACATTCAACTAATGTGGAAATGTCCGTGTGTTTTCTCGCCCATTCATGTAATCTGCTCTAACAAGAACTAAGTATACCTCTCACCTTTCCTTTATATGGAAGAAATAAATTACAGAGGGTTCCCAAGGGGCCGACTAAAAACCTATTTGTGAAAAGGCTTTTGGTTTTTGTGTATAAAATTTGGAAGATAGTACATTACCTTGGCATAAATCAAGCTTTATTTAAGTACTGAAATGAGTGGACTTTTGCTGTTTTGCTGTCCGTTAATTAAAAATTTATGGCTATATAAAAACGTTTTAAGTGGTCTAAGAAAGCTTTGGCAAATACAAAATTAAGTTTTATTAGGTAATAAAATTAGTGGACTTTTTGTAGCAGTTTAGTTCAAGTTCTTTACAGTATAGTGGATGTGGTTTCTTTGTAGAAATTTAGAGCAATTTTTAGCCGTGTGAGATACATCTGAATTTTGCTATGAAGGAAGGATATTTATCCCAGAAAAAGGAATAAAATCCTGTAGGAAAAATTTAATTATTGTGGAAAGTTTCTTATATGAAACATGGCCACATTCCAAAATTATAAAATAAGGAAAGGAAGATCCTTAAAGGGATCAAGAGAGTCATATTTGTTTTCTCATAAAAAAAAACCTTTAATTTGAGCTCGGCTTGAGAACCTAAGCCGCCTGTCCTTACGCCAATAGTTAAAAATTAAAAGTTAGTGAATTGTTCCCAATGGACAGCTAGGAGCACGGGAAGAGATTCATGGTTGGCGATTTATCGAAAGATAACATAGCCAAAAGCAAAGCCAACTCCATGTAATCAATATTAAATTTGAAAGTAATTTGGCGAAAGCTAATCGCCAAAAAGACTGTAAGAATTAGTTTAACCATTTAACTGAAACGTTTTTGTGGTAAGAAATAAAGAGTTATAAATAGATTCTGATGTTCGATTCAGTCGCGACAGTGCATTCATGAGTTTTACATTTGTATTGAAATAGGAAGTTAACCTTTAAATTGATTGTTAAGAAACGAATCAAATATTTATATTAGCTTTTTATAAAATTTAATAAAAATTAAATAGTTGGTTTAATTTAATTAAAATTCGATTAAGAATGATTAGAATATAAATTTAAGAAATTAAAGAAATTTTAAAAGCTAGGAAATATGTTATGCCTATTGTGTCCTCACAGGATTTAATATGTTTAATCTAATAAAATTTATGGCATTATGAAATAATGTCATATGAACTAAGACAACTTTGGGGACATAAAAAAACAAGCTTTATTGATGTAGTAAAATTAGTGAACTTCCACTGCTTTGCAGTTAATTAGCAATTTATGGCAATATAAAAAAACCAAGTATGTTTTAAGGACACACCATTCGTTGCTGATACAGATAATCCAAGCTTGAATCCTGGCTATTGGTGATAATTGTGCCATGGTGGCTCAGGTGATAGAGCATTCGTCTTCCAATGAGGTGAACCGGGTTCGATGGTTGGTCGATGCGAATTCCACATCCGGCTTACACCGACCACAGTGCTGACGTAAAGCATCCTCAGAGGTAGATGGATAATGGGTAAAAGTTCCCTTGCCATCAGGCTAACCGTGGGCGTTTTTAGTTGTTTTTCTCTCCATGTAACGCAAATGCGCGTTAGTTCCATCAAAAAAAATCCTCCACCGAAGCAAATTTCTCCCAATACTTGATCCCGGCCGAAGACTCCCCGTGTAGTAAATGGTGACTGATAAAGGTTAANTTGGTCGATACGAATTCCACATCCGGCTTACACCGACCACAGTGCTGACGTAAAGCATCCTCAGAGGTAGATGGTTAATGGGTAAAAGTTCCCTTGCCATCAGGCTAACCGTGGGTGGTTTTAGTTGTTTTTCTCTCCATGTAACGCAAATGCGGGTTAGTTCCATCAACAAAAAAAAATCCTCCACCAAAGCAAATTTCTCCCAATACTTGATCCAGGAGTTCCCTTGTTCTCTAGATCGGGTACAAAATTACAAAGCTAAGGAGTTGAACATTAGTAGTGGTAAACCCTATATTGGGTCAGCTGTTTATCGAAGATTATAATATAAAATATATAAAGTATCATTATTTATCCTACATTAACTGCTATTTTATATTGTTTTCCCAAATGATCTTTCAAATTCACCAACTTGGAGATCTTATTTTAACTAATTGTTGTGTTTTAACAATGAAGTTTGTTAAAATTGTTATAATAATTTAAGCGGAGTGCAAAAAATTTCCACTCCCTAGCTCGTGAATGGTGATCAAATATTTAAGGCTGGGGAGTAAATTTCATCTCGTGAAATGTTAAACTATTATGTTCTATTGTTAAAATTAAATTATTTATGTTCTGATTATCGTATTTTAATAAAGAACAAAAATGCTAAGTCATCCACCTTTCGTCCACAAAACCAATGCGTTTTGAAGCATTGAATTTCTAAGACCCTATTATTTTGTCTTAATACTTAATATTTTTGCAATAAATATGTTTCGATTTTTAAAATTCTAGATTCTTCTACGATTTTGGTCGTTAAAATGTTCGTATAGCATCTGGGAATATTGTAAACATTGTTCAAACCGTAACACAGGTTCGAATAAAAATGTTAGTCTGGCCAATACCCTTAGAACTAATATTTCATGCCCTCTGATGTGCATTTAATTTTATGCACATATGGTGTTTAACTATGATATCTTTTTAATTATAGATTATGGTTAATTACTATATTTTTAAAAAAAAAATAATACCGTTTAGTTGCTATATATTTTAAATAGATAGGGGAGAGTGGGGTCAATTGTAAAATTTTTTACTTAACTATTTTTAACTAACAAAAAATCCCATATATTATTAGTATTAATTGACAGACGAGTAAAGTAGGCTCTCCCCTATAAGAAAAAAAATAAATACCTTATTTTAAATGTTATTATATTAGTTATTAACAATTTTTGACAGTCGTACACTTGTTACATTTGTCCCCACTTTCGGGGTCAATTGTAACAGTTCATAAATTCAACTAAAACATAGTTAATTATACATATTATCATAGTTGTGATATATTTTTTTATTGATCAAAATAGTAGTGATATTTTAGGAGTAAAAATAATAATGAGCAGAGACCTAAAGGGTTAAACTTTTAACTTTAAGGGGTTAAAAATTTTAATTTATGCTGTGAAAGGTGACAAATAAAATAATGCACATGCAACATAATATAAATGATATAGGAAACTATTGGTGGTTCTTAAAGAGTTAAGTAATGGTTTGTAAACATAAGATTATTTATTTTCAGCTGTTACAATCGTCCCTTTACTTATTGTTACAATCGTCCCCAAGACGCCATTTCAGCTTCATTTGTTAAAAACAATGCTAGTTAATTAGCAAAACTAATTTTTTTTTATTGAAATGTTAATTAAGGTGTCCACTTACATATTCGGTTAATAATTTTTATTTGTTTAAACAAAATTACTTTGCTACAATATAATATTCTAATACTAAAAAAGTACTTACGTAGGGTGAAAATATCTTTTGTGATGTAACTCTTTCAAACGTACATAAAAATGGTTGCCAGCAGGGGTGAACCCAGGAACCAAATCTTGACCCGACACTTGAAATTTTTGCTCTGTTACAATCGTACCCTGTTACAATTGACCCCACTCTCTCCTATGGTTTTTTAACTTCTCATTTTTTAGAAAAAGATATGATTTAACAACTTTATTCTTTTCTTGCATCTCGTTACGGCACATGAGGTCACAAATTTCTGGTGAAACTTCGGTTCTGGGAGTTATTTTCCGGTACCAGAGCCTTTAACGACCGGTTTTTCTGTTCGTCAATTTCCTAAACGAATAAAAAAGACTTTGGACTTTAATCAGTTAAGGTAACAAATTTTATTAGAAATAGAAATGTGCATCATAATTGGGACTAACTACAGTTAAGAGAAAAAGCTCCACAAAAAAAAAGAAAATGATTCGTTAAAAGTTGCTTGATTGCGATTTCGCATCCCGAGTCAATTTTTTATCCTCTTCCTTTTAAGATCATCAAACGAAAGTTTATTTTTTGGAAACCTTTTTTCGTGACCATCTGAATACCATCCATGATAGAACAAATGGTTTCATATGGTTTAAGATGCTATATCTTAAATACATATGGCTATTTAACTACGATATTTTTTAAAATATTCAAATAATTTAGGACATTTACAAAGTATTTTTTCTAATTTGCGATATTTCTTATTGTAATGAAGCGCAAATATTTAGTCCAAGTTTTAAAAACAAAATCGCAAACTGGTTTTTTTGTCTGAGAATCAAAAAATTAAATTCTCAACATGTTCCCGATTTCAAAGAAAGAAAAACAACCTAGTATACTCAATTTTTAATTAATATATTTCACTTTTAGTTCTCTATTACTATCAATAAACACTATCATTTTTTTCTTCAAAATATCATCTGATACTGAAAAGGCGTCTACTAAACTTTAAAAAGAATTTTTGAAAATTGCCACCATATTGAAGTTGTTAGAGCTGGGGCGAATTTAAGATGAAAAATAAATACGACAGACACTTTTTTAAACACTTTGAACAGGGCATGAAGTGTTGAATTAAAGATTTGATTTAATTATTCATTCAAAAATTTTTTCACCGGAAGCATAATGATACAGAGTGTGATTCCTGTAAATAATATTATATAATTATTTAAACACGATCTTTTACGTTTGCGCGTTCAAATTACCATCTGCTTATTGCAGTTTTAACGTAAAAATATGCACAAGTATTGAATGGCATTAAAGAAATGGAAAAAGTACAAATACTAATCCATAATTAAATCAGTAAATAAGTATTGATAAATACTCTTCATACAACAAATTTACCAAAAATTGATTTTGTGGCATGATGATATTCTTATTCTTCTTATTATTACATTGAATTAAAATATTTGTAGATAGCAAATATTGAACAATATAATTTTTCTCGTAGCTATGATTAATTGTTTTTAAATTTCGTAAAAGTTTTATTACGTTTTATTTTTGAAAATGCTTACCAAACTTTTTAAAAAAAACTAATTATGCTATTCCAAAACAAGAAATAATTTCTCCATTGAATAAAAATAGATTTTGTACAGGTTCTTTTATGCTGATATGGTACGACAACCAATAAGCTGTGTGCGTAGAACTAATATGTATGTTACCAATTTAAGCAAAATATGCTGATAAGAATCTTATTTGACCTGAAATATTCAAATTCAATTATAAATAATTAATTATTTTCAGTTTAATGTATATAATTTCGTTAAATTGCGGAATTTTCATTTTTTGTACTGGCTTCAACGAACGTAATGATCCCTTTTTAACTATCCTAATTGCCATACTTTTGTCATCCTTTAAGAAATAAAAATGTCAATTTAAAGTTAAAGTTTGAGTCATTAAAATACATAAAAATAAACTATTACCAGAAAAAATATCTTTGTTCAAATATGCAACAGAAAACAGTTACTTTATCAAGAAAATTTCATGAAGTGGAAAAAAAAATAGAAAACGTAAATAATTTGCAGACCAAACCTCTTATGATGAAACAACCTTTAATGCATGTATGTATTCGGCATCGTATATTTAATTACATTTTGAAAAAAGGAATTTATCTTGAGATTTTTAATCACAGAAATAAGACTGTCAGATTTGTCAACTAAAGTAACGGAGAAAATAAATTTTCATCTGTCAGAGCATTTATTTATTTTAACTTATTTTTAAAAACAAATTACTTTACTTTTTTCGGGAATAAATGAGATTCGAGAAATGAGAAAATACTTTACGATTTTTAAAAATTGAAGAGTGCAAATAGTGATATTTATTTATTTTTAGAGGTAGCGCTACAAAGATATTAAATTATGTTTCCCCACAAAAACATTGTTTCTTACTGCAAACATTTTTGAAACTAATTCATTTTCCAATATATAAGACATTCAAGACAAACATGTAACATTCTTGTTATATAATTAATCTGGTTATGTAAAAGAACAAGACAGTTAAATGCATTTTTAAAAAAAATATATGAATTTTGAAACTTTTACAAATGTTGAATAAATCTTTTGATATCAAAGCAAATATATACTTTTAACTCTCGTAACAAAATAACTCTGGGATGTTCTTATTTAATAAGCTAGCCTATAAAATATTTTCGCAAATCTGAACACACAAAAAATGTGGAAACTACTTTTGGTGCCACTAAAGTAGTAGTTCACTAAGTGTTGCACCACACCAAAAACCAAAAATAGTTCCTGTTGTACCTAGTATGTTCTTTTACATTATCTGGAGAGCAGGCACCACCATGCTTTTTTTTAAATTTAGTAACATTAAAATTTATAATAACAATAAAATATGATATACATAAGAATCAGTTAAGTGATTTTTACACGACGAAAACAATTCTGCTAAAATTTTCGCTACTGTATGCTAATTTCATTTCTCGTAAGCAAATCTATAATTTTGATTAATAAAACGAAAATATAAGATATTTAAACCATTAATTTGGTAAATTTTCCCTTAATATAGAAACGATTTACTGGGGAAATTCTGGTTTTCAAAATTATAGTTTTTATTACCACACATTTAGTGAAAAATGCGTAACTGAAAAGTAAATTCAACCGAATAAAGGGATTTTTGACATGATCAAAGGTATCATGATAAAATTACCCAATGTTATCATATTTACCACTGACCAGCGTGATGATAAACCTTATTTTATTGTTAATGTTATCATAAATCCTTACCAAAGAACTTTGGTAAAAATTATTGATCTTCCCTTAGAGCCAGAAACACGGTAAATTTTATCATATTCTGGTAGCTTTGATCATACTTTTTTCTCAGTGTTAAATACGATATAAACCAAGAATCATACATTTAGGATGCATCTATGCAATATTTCTTAAAATAAAATTAGTTTCTTGATCAAGCATACCCACTGTAGAGACAGAATATTAATATGATATCGAACAAAACTAAAGTGAATAGAAACTAAATATTATGAAATTGTTTTTTACAATTAAAAAAAAATAAGCAAATCCATCGAGAACATAAGTATCTTTATCACGCAATAAAAGCAGACATGCATTTTTTTTACAGTTTATGCAAGTAGTTTGTTAAATTGATCCGTGAAGTAGATTGAAATTAGTTGCACATAATCGACCACAACCAATTTTTTTTAATCAATCAATAACTATGCTTTAACCCTGTCCTGCTCGCCATACGGGGCATCCACAGATTACTATTGACACGAAGTGCGCTCACGTGACTGTGTCAGTACAAAAGAAGAGGACAACAAGAAGAAAAGGCTAGATCACGAAAGATGGCAACACAATAGGTCAATGTTCTAACCCAGGGATGGGCAAACTACGGCTCGCGGGCCAAGTATGGCCCACCGGAACGTTTTATCCGGCCCGCGGATAGAATTTTAACTTGCCAATCCGTGGTGAATATAAACAAGATACATTATGCATCTATTTTCTTGTTTATTATGTTTAAAGCTACTGATGACCTTTTTACTTTCCCTATTTTTGTTCTACAAAATATAAATTGATGGAAATAGTACAACATGGAATACTGACAGCTTCAATATAAAGTGTTGAAAGCAGAAGTTCTTTATAGAATAGCCGTAGATTGGCTCGAACGAGCGTTTGTTTTTCTCGAGGAGCACACATATGGAAACTAATATAGGTGAATTGTACTTCACCACGAAATTTTAAGCTCGAAGGAGCTGATTTTTCTGCCGGCGCGAGTTGTAACAGTTTTCAACTATAAACCTTATAAAAAATCCTTTCAGAAGTAGACTAACAGACAAGCGTTTAGCCTCGTTTCGAACCTCAATGTAAGGAACTTTTAAAAATGAAATCGCAATTTCATTAAATATTTAAATTAAAACTTGTATACGTTTTTTTTAGAAGTATCTACTTGGACCACCAAACTTTTTATCCTCGATATTTTGCCCTCGATCAAAAAAGTTTGCCCATCCCTGTTTTAACCTGTGATTTGGTCCAGGGGGATCCCTGAAGCTGCGATAAGCGAGTGGGATAAAATTGAATATTAATTGTTAGCGTATGCTGCTTGTAAAAAAAGACCAGGAACCAAAGACCAGTAAAGGAAGACCAGGTACTGCTCGAGCATTCCAGGGTTGCCACAGACTACTAAAATGCGACTATTTGCTAATATTTTCTGCCTCAGGCGACTATGGCGACTTTTTTGCCTTGAAAGGCTAAAAAAGCAACTATTTTCAGGAATAGGCGACTATTGGGAGACTTTTTTACTCTCAGCGAATTTTTTTCGCAAAAATGAACGATACTTTTTAGAACGTTAATAAGAGAAAGCAAACTTTTATACAATCATTTACGTCCAAAAGGCAAAGAATTTAAATTTCCATTAGACTTAATAATGTAGTTGTTATATTTTCTCTCTGAGGGGCAGTTTTGTTACTTTTGATTGTTTTTTCCTTCTATTAATATTCATATTTTATTGTAATTCGACTTTTATTTAGGTACCTATTTTCGAATTTGTATACCTTTTGTATTTGTACAAAACGTTTTTTTAATTGGAGCATTAAACTATAATTTTAGACAATTAAGCTATGACTTTAGTGATTTGGCTACTATTTTTGATACATTTTTGTTCCTGTTCAGGCAACTATTTTCAAAGTCTTAGGCAACTATTTTCCTGCTTGAGGCTACTAAAGGCAACTATTTTTTTTCTGTGGCAACCCTGCAATGCAGCAACTGCCAACCAATCCCCCTCCCTCTGATCAGAAGCTGCAAAGGTTAATAAACGGTTAATAACAGGTCAATAAGGTAGAAAGTAACATAATTATTTATTATCAATCAATAAAAAAGATTGAAACTTACTTGGTATTAAACATGCTATGACAAGTTTGTCAATTGAATCCGACAAGAATAACACATATTTCACTAGTACACTGCAGTGTTATCGTTATCTGAAATAACAGAATTATTCGTCTTCTACAAGTGGTCCAAAAGCAAGTTTAAAATATGCCCTACCGCACAAGAATTCTGTTAAATAATTTAAATAAAAATTTTTAAAAAATTTACGGAATAAGACAACCTCCTTCACCAAACATGCTGCAGATTGGTGTAAGTGATTATCAAATATGGGTGTTAAGCTTTGTCTACACCCTTTGAAGTGTGCAAAAATACTTGATTAACTTTAAATTAACTAATCATTCACACAATTTTTAGGATTTTTCAACGCCAAATTTGGGTAATTCTTACACCACAATTTTTACAGATATTTCTGAAACTGATTTTAATTGCCGGTACAATTTTTGCAGGTATTTTTGGAGCATTTCTTGAACTGATTTTAATTTCCGATACAAAACATGTTAATAAACATCACTCTTGTGCTTCCGCGTATTACAAAGAAATTCTCTTTCATTAAATCTAGACTTATGGGACATGTGATCATTGTAAATATTTGTAGTATTTGCCTAGTATTTGCAATTGTTGTAATATTTGTTTATAAATAATTCCAGCTTAAGTTTATTAATTAGAAAAAGAAATATGTAATACAAAATCGAAGATAAAACTTTAAATGCATATTTACTCAGAATACATACACCAGTTTTCGTGTACTTATTTACCTTCTACGCGTATTTGGATAATAGCGTGCATTTGATTTATATACTGTTGCATTTACCTTTCATCTAAATATTGTTTTTCAAATTTCCAACAGGGCAACATAGTAGTTTAATTTAACCATTTTAACATGAACAATAATTAAATGTTAATGAAGAGTTAAATTCTAAGCTTCAAAATTATAATTCTTATCATTTTGGAATTCCACACATTTAGTAACAAATATGAAATTTATAACCAAATTTAAACCTTCTTTTGAAAAGCAAATTAAGGTTTTAATGCCCCACTGTAAAGTACCATGATAAAATTACCAATTTTCGTTATATATTCCAAGCTTTATCCCATATTATAAAACGATATTTTGAAATTCATTTTACCAAAATCATGACCAAAGGACTTTGGTCAAAATTACCATGTTCTATGGTGTTTCCATAGAGCCAGAAACACGGTGAAGTTTTGTCATATTTGGGTAGTTCTGACTACAGTTTCTTTCTTAGTGCACAAATCCATGGTTCAAATACTCTTTTTTTTTAAATTTTGTTTACATGCATTTGTCTTAAACTACTTTAGCAAAACTTTGGTTTAAATAATATCGAAGGTAAGTAATTAGCTAATAATATAGACCTTCTTCTTACTGAAACCTTTTTTTTTCCTACGCCCAGTTGGGACAATCGGCCACGTGCTGTCTAAGAAGATGCAAAAAATTAGAAGGGTAAGTGCCCTCCATTACCAATGTCTTTCAGTTTGGTGCAGAAAAAGAGGTGTTGTTCATTCCTGACCCCCCCCCTTCCCAAAGGGCATGAGGCAGAGGCTCCAATGCCGATACTATTAAGATGTTGCCCAATGTAATCATGACATACTAATATTCGAAAACTGGCAACAACTATCTTCCTCAGTACATTGGGGGGAGTTTAATTTAATTTTGTATACAGAACTCTCAACTTTTTACAGCTGTTATACCACCATAATGAGCTCTTATTGAGGTCTTAAATTTTGTCTTGATTAGTTTTTTATTATTTCTTATGGGGTAAGGAAAGGGGAGCTGCGGCAAACACAGAGCTGATTTAGGCAGTAAATCTGCTTCCTCGTTACCAGGAATCCTGACGTGGCTTGAGATCCATTTTTCAATTTTCAATAAGATTCCTAATATCTGCTTTACACAGAACCTCTTCGGAAGAGGGAAAATGTTTCCTAGTTACAGAGCCCTGAATTGCAGCTTGGGAATCAACGAGACACTTCATTTTTTCTGGCATAAATTTTTTTATCCTCTCAGATCATAACAAGCTGTTTATAATACGATACGTTGCCACGCAATTTCGTAGTAGATGTACAGTGCGCAAAAAAAATAAAAATAATAACGGATCACTCCTGAATATCTTTTGATATAATGATCGGATCTTCACGTTCTGGAACTCAATCTTAATGGCTCGAGGGGAGGACCTCAAGTATGCTAATTAATAAGTGCAGACGATATCCTAAGTTACGACAATTGACACAAAAACGTCTTTTCTCTGAATAAACATGTCTTTCTTTTTGACGGATTCGAATTTCTGACCCCCAAAATATAGGGTGCAGTCGCAATCTGGGAAACAGGGTCCCAATAGTTTGGTCAGGAGAGCACATCAATGTCTGATCCCCTTAATGCTAATTTCACTTTTTGCGTATTTCGTTATACCTTAAAAACTTTTTGAACGAATTGAAAAATTTTGCATAGAATTATAAGATCCGTTTATCCATAGGTAATTCCATGTAAAAAGTAACTTTTAAAGAATCATAGAAATTTGCATGTCAAAAAGCAAAATTTGTGCAAAATCGGTTGAATAGTTTCTGAGAAATTGAATTTCGGAAAAGTCAGATATTTGAAATTCGATTTTTCAGGAGCTATTCAACCGATTTCACTTAAATTTTGTATTTTGACATGTAAAATTGCTTACTTCAAAATGATATAAAAAATTGTATACCTTACAGTTCAAACTTTTTCGACTATTATTTATTAAAACATTAAAAAAATAATAAGTATTTTTTCTAAAATTTATTTTTTTGCATGGAATTATCTTTGGATGAACGATTTTAATGTCTGTATGCAAAAGAGCTTCAATTCGCTTAAGAAGTTCGCGAGATATATCAAAATACGCAAAAAGGGAAATTAACATTCAGGGGTCCAAACTTTGATGCGCTCTCCTGACCAAACTATCGGGATCATATTTCCCAGATTGCGGCTAATATTTTGAAATATTTTTAGCTACTTTCGACTTTTTTTTGCTACTTTCGACTTCAAAGAAATGCAGGATAAATAAATTTTACTACCTCTTTTGCAGCAAGGAATGTATAGTCGATTTTTGAGGGAGCAATTTATTTAAAATTAAAAAGACTTTTAAAAATGAAATGGAATTTCGATGAAAACTCAGTGTTAAATTCTCTAACGAAATTGACCCTTTCAACACGATAAACGTTGTAGCTGGTTGTTGATATTTTTTTGTGCGTGTTTTTTTATTTTTTTATTTAAGTTTAACGAGTAATAATTTTCGAAGGAAATAAATAATATCAAGGTTTTTTATTTGTACTTTATATTTTTAAGAAAGATAAAAATTATTTTGTACTCGTACTAATGTGTAATTTAGAAATATTTTAGCATATATGATTATAAGAATATGTTTTGAAAATGGCATATTTTTTATTGTATTAAATATTTGTATTAAATTTATTGTATTTATATTTTGAAAGTTGTTTTGAGACTTTCTTTGAATTCACATTTTTATAAATTCTTCATTTTTTACTTCAGCGGGGAAAATTGCCCACCTCGTTATTGCATTAATTTTAATTACTCGTACTTATAGTAGTATCGTCATTGATCTGCTTTGTTTGATTTTTATGTATACCAGAAATTTCATATAATCACATATATTTAAATACATATTTAATCTTCCTTTTGCTAAAAATAAAGAATTTGTGATTGAAAATATTGATTTATTGATTAAAATTCAAATTAAAGATGGTTAACAGAATATACAACTTCCATTCTTTTATTTAAATATGTAAAAATACGTTTTTTTAAGATGTATTGTAGTAATACGTATTTTTTTTATTTCTCATGAATTAATTGTCCAAAAAAGAATTGTCTTTCAAAATTTGGGAATCATCATTAAAATAGCGTTTGAATTATTTTGCGTTAATATTTTTCTGCCTCTGTATTAAAATAAACAACAAAAATATTTATTATTTTTTTAATGGGAATGTCTTTGGATTTATAATGACATCCATTTTCCTTTTTAATTTTTTTCATAAGTTTCAGAGTTATGGTGAAATGCGTTCAAAATGAAATTAGCATAATGGGGTTCAAACTTTTGACCTCTCTCTTGACTAAATCCGGGAGACTATATTTTCCAATTGACGGTTAACTCCCCCCCCCTTACATTACGGGTCAAAATGAGTTTTCGAATGTTATTGTAAAATCAGTAAAAAAATTTTTTTGAATTTCAAATTCTTTGGATGGGGATGAAAACGC
Source organism: Parasteatoda tepidariorum (assembly GCF_043381705.1). Classification (NCBI taxonomy): domain Eukaryota; kingdom Metazoa; phylum Arthropoda; class Arachnida; order Araneae; family Theridiidae; genus Parasteatoda; species Parasteatoda tepidariorum. The sequence continues at coordinate 14,665,720 of NC_092205.1, forward strand.
TTTTTTGTGATAAAACTGTTAACATTATTGAATCCAACACAGATGATGTTCTGGAACTTTTAGATTTGTAATTTCATGGTTTGTTTTAAAACTTTTCATTGATTTTTATTGTTTGAAAAAACTCTCTTTAATTTTTCTATTCTAAGTTTTTTCTTAAACATAATTTAAAGTATTATTTTTAAAAAAACTTTATATGTGTAAAAAATTGTTGAGGGAATAATTCAAATTTAATTGTTTGAAGTAATAGCACATGCAAAATTAAAAACTTTTGAAAGATGCAAATTGATACAGAGTTATTGATATCTATCTTCTAGTTTATAATGCATCGATATTTCACAATCAACAAATGCCCGACTTTATTGGTGTATAAGACAACCCCCTGATTACTGTCAAATTTTAAGGGCTTGAAAAATCGACTTATACGCTGTAATAAATACTGAGCGTTTCTAAAAGAATAAAAGTTCTATGCATAAGGTAATTAGGAACAAAACCTAAATCTTTTAAAATAAGATCCCATTTTTAAATGCATATTAACAAATACAAGAAAAAATAAGAAAAACTAAAAAAAAAAAGCGACGAAAAAAAGATGTGGAAAAAGATAATCATCTAAAATCTACTTTCGTTCCACCAAGAAAGAAAGTTCTAAATTTCTCCCGAGAGTTTCAAATTACCGAAAGAGGAGTTAAAGAAAAAATATTCCACCAGAATTGCCCTGCAATTTCCACATATCAGGATTTAACTTGATATATATAGATCTTTGGAAACTGACCGTTTCCTTTAGTATTTGCTAAATGGCACTAGCCAAGCTGCGAAGATTAAAAAGTATATTTAGTCTTAAAGAAATTTTCAACTTTCCAGATCATTTGCCGAAGTGTCTTCAGAAAAACTGCTCGCTGATAGATTAGAAAGAACCGAAGTTACAGTTTGTTTGCTCACTTTACTCGTATCAGTAAACAAATGCTAAGTTTTAAATAACTCTTAAAATGCAAGTGAGTTAGAATATATATATATATATATAATTAATATAGAGCAGAGAGGGAAAATGAATCTACCAATATTTCTTATAAACTTTTTTTAAAATATTTTATAAATTAAATATTTAGCCGAANATATAATTAAATTTTTCAGATAATTTGCTAAAGTGTGGTCAAAAAAACTAATTTGTGATAATGAAGCAAATTTAAAGAGTTGTAATATGGAATTGATTTGCTTATTTGAATCATTGAAAATATGCAATGTCATGTATTAGATTCTTGAAAAGCCAATTTTGAGAGTGGTAGAATTCAATGAATGAAGAATGCATTTAAATCTCGGAAGGAATTATTTAATTGTATTTCAAATTAGAAATGTCTATTAAACAGAGATTTAATAGAAAGAAAACAGCGTTTAAAGTACAAATGAAAAATAAACAAAAATATAAGAACTACTATATTTCAGTACAATAAATTGCTCATCTCATCATCAGTGCCAATTCACAGAATTAAGCGAAATACAATCGTATAATTAAATTTGTTATTCATTTTATAAGATTAGATTGTTGTTGTTCATTTAAGTCACACTAGAGCTGCACAATGGGTTTTATAAGATTAGAAGATTAGTTCAATCGCATCAGCATTTTAGTTACAAATATTCTTCTTATTCTCCAAACGAGCAGTATTTAGAACAAGAAAGCCTCGGATATTAAAGAGTACCAAATTTCTAGACCAACGTTATGATAGTGGCAATTTCAGCAAGTATTACGCAAGAGCCATCTATTATACTCCTAGACAAGTTTTGGTACTAATCATTCTGAAGCTATGTGTACACTTCAAGCCTTCACCGAGGATTATTGGAAGTCGAATAATAAATTCATTCTGAGATTTTTAAAAAAAAATCTTATTGAGGAAAAAGGTTTACTGAGAGAAGAAAAAAAATGTTAAAAATCTAGTTTAAAGAACAGCACTAGCTCTCATTTGCTTGCAATGCTCTGAGTAGGAAGAAACTCAGGATTATTTCATTTTGTAAAATCAGAATTATATTTATTACTATTTTAGTTATTTTCATCAATTATTACTATTGATAACAGAATGTCTCCTGAAATAAAATACCGACTCTATCTAGCAAATAAAGCTGTCTATGGGCTGAGAAAATGTATTAAATCTAGTTCTGTTTCGACAAAAACGAAGTCATTAATTTACAAAACACTTGTCAGACCGGTCTTGACATATGCTTCTGAAGCTTGGACAGGGACAAAACTGGAGGAAAATTGTATCGCAATATTTGAAAGAGCCGACCTGGTGGCCGATTGGTTGGCGTGCCTGACTGTGGAGCGGTAGGTAGCGGGTTCGAATCCTGCTCAGGGCATGCGTGTTTCGCTCTCTCTGTGTTCTATGTCCTTTCTCCTTTGTGTGTGATTGTGTGAATGTGACCAGCCCTATAAACGGGTTTGTGCTTGTGTGACGTGGGTGAAGCTGCTCCACCACCGTGGGTGCCCACTGGGTAACGAGCAGAGAGCAGCAGTTCTGGCATTCCTGCGGCCAATGGGAACAACCCCCAAGTGCCCGTCATTAAAAAAAAATATTTGAAAGAAAAATTTTGCGGAAAAATTTTGGTGGTGTAAATGAAAACAGTAACTGGAGAAGAAGATATAACTTTGAACTGTGCAAGATTTGTTAACAACCCGATATTATTAAATACATAAAAATGAGCAGAATGAATTGAATGACCCACGCGATTCGAATGAGTGATGACAATATAACAAAAAAGATATTGCATTTTAGACTCACTGGAACAAGAAGGCGGGGAAGACCTCAGCTGATACAATGGAGTCCGATTTTCTTGCAATTAATGAAAAGAATTAAAGTTCAAAGATTAATCGGAAGTCGTTACGGAGAAATCTTTAGAAAAAGCATTGGCAAAAAATTGGGTTGTCTGGCCAACTATGATGATGATGATGAGATATTGAAAGTGTAGTATAAATTCGATTTTTTTTTTTTTAAATTTAAATTTTATTTGCAAGAGAGGGGTGATACAAAAGCTTTTTTTTTCAAAAATACAATTCAAGAAAAGATCAAATAGCCATTTTGATGAAATAAACAGTTATTTTTCAGAGTAAGAAAAATATTTTCTGCAAATAAAATTTTTAAAAAAAGTAAAAGCTCTGTCCAATTTGATTTATTTATAGTATAATCACTAGAAATCCAAAATGAAAAAAAAACAATTCTAAAAGTTTTCCTTATTTGATGGAAAGTGCCTCAGTTGCTTTCGTTTCTAGAAAAAAAAGAAATTAAAAAGTTTTTTACTTTTTAATCTTACACGCATCAGCTAACAAGTGTTGGTTGTTGAATTTTTATTCGTTAGACTAATAATGAATGGTTTGTTAAGTTTCAGGGTGAAAATCTATGATTTTTCTAACAAACAATACAAAAAATAATAAATAACAAGAAAATGATAAACGTGTTTTACCTGTTAAATAAGTAAAAAAAAATATGTATTTCCAAAAGTCTTTATTTATGTATTACATTCTAAATGAAATATATATTTTTTAAAAAATCACAATTTTGAGATTTATTTAAGACTGACCCTACACGAAGAATAGAATTCTGATAAAATACCGTATTGTGTGTCGATAGTAAGCTCATTTATATCAAACTTTTGACATATTCAACCTTAATCTACACTTTTCATTATTTAGTTTAATTATCTTCAAATAATTTTAATCTGAAAAATTATTATTCAATAAATCTACTTGGAGAATCAAGGGCATAATATGCATCAACATAATATTTGCAGTATTATTGAGAAATTAAGATTTTCACTTTGCTTATTAATAATTAAGTTTGCTTTAGATGAATATAAATATTCTTTCTAAACATCTTCAATTTTTAAAAGTGTATTTAAAAGAAAATCTTCAAAACGAGGACTAAACAATTATCACAGATTAAACAATCATTTATCACACATTTGTCCCTAATGAACATAGTGTTACTTAAAATAACGCACTTGGGTAGTGTTTTGTTCGTTGTTAAATTTTTATTTTCAGAAATCTCAGCGTTACAGAGAATACTTTTTTTTTAAATTCAAAAAACATGTCTTTTTTGTCAAAATTATAATTGATAATATCTTTATTCCATTTTTTCCGAAAAATAATCAAGACATAAAAAGGGATAAAAGGGATAAGGGTAAAAGGGATACGAGATGCTAAGTTTTGTAAACAGAAAATAAGGAAGCTTCCATGAAGCGAGAGTAAATATTCAGATACTTTAGGGATTTGCCGCAGTGAAAAAGTGCATATTGCACATTTTTTGCTAAGTTTCGTAAACAGAAAATGAAGAAACGTTCATGAAGCGAGAGTAAATGTTCAGATACTTTAGGGATTTGCCGCAGAGAAAAAGTGCAGATTGCACTTTTTTTACTAAGTTTCGTAAACAGAAAATAAAGAAACGTTCATGAAGCGAGAGGAAATGTTCAGATACTTTAGGGATTTGCCGCAGAGAAAAAGTGCAGATTGCATTTTTTTTTGCTAAGTTTCGTAAACAGAAAATAAAGAAACGTTCATGAAGCGAGAGTAAATATTCACATACTTTAGGGTTTTGCCGCGGAGAAAAAGTGCATATTGCACTTTTTTTGCTAAGTTTCGTAAACAGAAAATAAAGAAACGTTCATGAAGCGAGAGTAAATATTCAGATACTTTAGGGTTTTGCCGCAGAGAAAAAGTGCATATAATTGCACTTTATGTTTCACTAGTGAAAGGTTCAAAGGCCGTTTGAAACCATGCTCTTTTATGGAATTAATAATCATGTTTAAAGTAATAAGCAAACTAAAAACAATAAGTTAATATTTAAAGTAATAAAATTGCCTCACTAAAACCCTTTGTAGCAAAAACCAAATCCTGCAAAAAGAGTTAAGGTTCATAAATTTAAATGGCAAAAATTACGAATAAAAAAAAGGCCAAGGCATTGGAAAATCATTCGATGAATAAATCCAATGTACCCCCGAGATAAATATGGGATCCTTCATCCCAGACAAGTGAGTAATTAATCTTTAGGTGAACTTGATCGAATACTCCATAAAGACATCTGAAATTCGGCCTCAAGACGTTTTGATGTGTCGGTAATCTTTGTCTCATTTGGTGACTCGCAAACTGGCAATTAGTGAAGCATATATCTTGTTCTTACAGTTGCTAAAATTACTCTCACTCAAACCATAGTTAGCAGAGATTTATGATTACTGACATTTCTTCGCCCTTTATCTGAATTTGCAGCGGTCATAGTATCGAAGTACAGGCACACATTATTCTAAATTTAGGGTGATTTTTCTAAATTGAACTTTGTCTATTGATGTTATTGCTCTGAAGTATTTCAAGTTGGCTGAGAATAATAGATGTGTCGTTTAAATGTAAACTATTTTTAAAAGGTTTTTTTCAAAGAAATAAAGCAACCTTAAATTTTGCTGCATAGTTACACATTTGAATTTTTTAGTGACCCGGCGAAACAGGGAGGGCTTTAGTCATTGTAAATGTGCATTTGCTAGCAGATTTTTTCAAGATTGTATAGTTCCACTATCATTGATGGTTTTATTTCTTATCCAGTCATGGAAAATAAAATTGAGATGGTTCTAATGGAGTGGAAAACATCTGTTGTTGTTGTTTCTCATCCCCACTGGTCTAGCGGAGCTAGACCAGGTTCATGAGTTCATTCTCCTTCAGGAAATCAAAAAACAAGACCGGGTCGCGCAGATAATCCTCCTTTTCAAAATCCACACAGCTAAGGAGGAGGGCCGGGCTGGCTGCACTGGAGAAACATTTGTTGCAGGTGGGATAGATCCTTCGCTGTTGTTCATATCTCATGCACTTTAAGTGACCACTGATGAATCTAGTGAACGCGGTCTGATCGGAAAACATCTTATTTGAGTTAATAATTCATGAATTTTGGGTCTTACCTTTTTAAACAATTAATTTCGTTTCAAAATCCTCTGGATTTAAAAAAATGAACACCTTCAAATTCCTAAACTTTAGTTTGGGACAAATCAGTCCTTCGTGGCTTGTCGATCGAGCCGGCTATGTAATTTTTATAGGTCATTTTTGTGCTTAATCTGAACCAGTACCCTATTACCACCAATATCTTATTTTCCATTTTTAGCATCGCAGGGTCCTTATTTTGGAAGCTCTGTTTTGGTTTGTCCTGGAATTACTTGTTTATCGGTGGCGTTAATTTGGATCTCATGGTGAGCTCTAACTTAAAGTTTCAGTTTTACTTTTAGCCAACTGTTCCACGATCTCTTTTCGCTTATAGCTCAATTCTTCGACTTTTAAATAGGACAATGACGCCATATTTTTGGGTCACTGTCTGTCTAGTTATTATTTGCAACCTTAGTAAATTTTGAAGTCTGTTCAATTGTGAAATGTGTTGCTCAGATGGTATCCAGTACATAAATTCGTTCATTACGGATTCAAGATTCTCACATCCACTAATATTGTTAAATATTAGGCAGCATAATCTTATTTAAGAACTTAAAATTTTTCCAGGTTCAGCATTCCATTTAAATTTGAATCAGAACCTTCGAAAATTGACCTTAAATGCATCTCTAATATTTTTATCATTTTCTTAAACTAAAAAGCATTATTCATCCTAACATGACTTTTCTAAAACATAAATTATGTAAATATTTAGAAATACTTTTCTAATTTAATTTACGAAAATAAAAAAATAATCAAAACACTTCTGAAAAATTGTCACGATTCTTAAATTTTTTTAATAAAATTACTGAAAATGTATTGGCGATCGCTTGAACCATTTTAAAATATTATTAAAAAAATCATTTCTGAATAGTTTTGCAAACAGTTTTTCAGAATTAGAAGTAGCAAGATTAGAAGTATTAAATACTTTTAATACTTCTAATCTTGCTTTTTTTCTATTTCCCAAACACTTTTGCAGTTATAATGATAGGATATATAACAAATATTTTCAGTTTCAACGCTAATATAACTAGTCTGATAATTGTATTCATAAAAACCAATTATCTATTTACTATTTAATTAGAATTTTAATAATATGTACTAAATCTAGTGTGGAATTATAATTTTTAATAGTATATACTACACTACTAATTTGAATAATTTTTTTAGAAAGCAAAATTATTTAATATTAAAACTGCTAATTTAATTTTAAAAATATCTATTCATTTAGAGGAATTTACACATTAAGAAAACATTTCTATTAAACTAGCAACATGAAATAAAAATATTATTTGTTGTGCTGAATTGAATTTGAGAGTGAAAGCATGACTTATCTATTTTCAATCGCAAATTCAGAAAGTGAAATAAATTTGACAGATATCAAAAATATTTTGAAAAACATGGTAAAATATTCGAACTATTTTAAATTCAAATTAGGGCAACAGATAAATATTTGAGATTTTTTACTGAAAGACGGAAAAGTCTCTTGAGTTTTATGATGTTAGCCAGCATGTCTATTGTAGTTTTATCCCATTTTATTTGAGATTTGCTTTTCCATTTACCGTATCTTGTAGAAAATACTCAATATGTTTGCATTATTTTGCATATTTTAGCTAAACTTTTTTGAAATTTGTTTTTAAGAACAATAAAATTCCCTAAACAGAAAAATATTTACAGAGATATTTATCATTCAAAAAGATAACGTGAAATGAGGTGAAAATGTTTATAAACGAAAAACTTAAAGAATATCAAAATGTTTTTATTGTTCAAATATGAGCATATTTAGAGAATTACAATCCAACAGTTATTGACGGAAGAAATTGGCAGTACTTTCTTAAAAATACATTTAAAAAAATACATTTAACTACATTTAGAATGACTTCAATAATGAATGTATTGATGCACAAATGATGAAACATGAATTTATAATTGATAAAACAAATTTTTCAAGTAATAAAAATGCAAAAGATTGTGCCGTATCAGATAAGCACGCATTACCTTTTTTTTTTGGATACTTTTACGCTTTAGCACAATTCTAATGCATATTTACCTGAATTTAATTAAATTAGGAGGTTTTATTCCCTGCTCGTCTTTCTTTTCAACTACTGTAGATAAGTTTCATTCAATATTTTTTTATTCCTTAAACATCAATAATTTTCAAAAAAACACAAAACATTTAGTTTTTAAAATGTACAATTTTTGTAGATTTTAGTAATAGTATTTTATTAATATGTTAATCGTAACGAAATAGTTGATAACCTAACTTTGAAAAATAATCATTCGAAATCCAGAAAAATATCTAAAGAATACTGATTGTGTGAATCGAGAAGGAGAAAAAATTAGGAGAAATTTTATTCATTGACGAGAGTTATAACAAATCAATTAGGTTTTATCACTCGTTCTTATGTTTTATTACTTTAAAAAAAATTCCACTTAAATGTTGAGTTTTATGTTTGGCCACATATAGTCCTTCTTTTTTCTTGTTACTTTTGTTTGGCACTTACTCGATCGAGAACTAATGAAATAAAGACCCCGCGAAGGAAAAGTAAACTTTCTACAACAATATTGAATAATTAAAGCAAAAGAAAAAGCTTTTAAAAATCCCGGAAAAGCACTTAAATTTGCAATAACTTTCGATTAAATTGGAATTTTGAAACAAAATTTACGTTATGTTCACAAATAAAAATGGCTCTTCCAGTACACCAAATTTAACTTCGAAGTTACGTTTCAGCGGGCTACAGATCAACTAAACATGATATTTCTCAAATGCAAACTTAACAGTTATAATAATTTTCAAGCAATTTCTCGAATCTGAAACTTTTTTTCGTTGTACTCTCTGTACTTTATTCTATTTACTTTTTGATTTTAAATTTTGAGTAGAGAAACAAAATGCCTATTAAAAAAAGTGAGAAAAATTCGCAATAAAAATCACTTAAATTTCCAATAACTTTCAAACAAATTAAAATATAAAAAAACAACAACCTGTATCTAGTTCATAAACAAATCTGATCTTTTCAGCAGGTCAAATTTCAACGCTGCAGTTGCTTTAAGTACTCTGTATAATATTTTTTAACAATTTTTATGATTAATAATTCTTTTAATTATCGAATGTTAATTTGTTAATTTCAATGTTCATTGTTTGCATTTGTCTGCACTACCTTGTAATTTCAAATTTCTTATTCTTACAGATTTGGCCAGTCAAACAAAATGTAACGATAAAAACGACATAATCCAAATCAATGGCAACAGCATCTGCGGCACAAACAATTTTTTTTCTACAGATAGAAATAGTTTTATCCAGAAATATTCCTTACATAAAATTTAACACGCGCTAAAACTTATATAAAACTCAAATACATATGACAATATAATTAACAATAGATGTTGTCATTTAGTTGATGCCTTTTTTTATTAGATGTTGATTTGTTTTTCATGTTTATCACTACTTATTCGTTTCATATTTTATTGTTAGTTTTTTGCTGAGTTGTTAGTTCCTAAAAGCGAAAAAGAAATTTTCTCGGGTTTGGTGACAATATACAGACATGCGCAGTAGTGTCTCATATAATAAATATATGTCTTTAGTAAATTTGGTTATGCTTCAAATAACTATATATTTCTGTTGTCAAAGTGATTATTATCTTTGATTTATATGTTTAGAATCCATATCAAAGTCTAGCACATTAGGAGTTAATATTTAAACAAATAAGAAAAAATTATCCAAACTTAGGGGAATCACCATTAAAGGAGCTGGAGTTAGTTTTGATTGCCTGATACAATTTTGACGAGTTTCTCAGTTATGATCTTTCACCTCTATTAGTAAACGGCGTTTTGATACTTTTCAGTAACTTTTCTGTCAATAATTAATCGCATTAATTTGAGAATCCTCATGTGCTGATTTTTTTTTGTAAAGGATTAAAAAAACATACATTAGGAGCAGTATCTAAGGAAAACCTTATAATATATTTGGCATTTATAAAACCAATGGGAATTTTAAAGCAAATTAAATTTGTTAATTGTAATATGCAAAATTATAATTAGCATGTGACATAATTAGCTAAATGTATTTGTTTCAAAGGGGCGTGTCAAATTGGGCAGCATAATTGAAACAAATTTAAAACTTTTTTCCCACTTAAAGCAATCAAGCTAATAGCTTTAAAATTTATAGTTTCGACATCGTTGTATTTCATTAGATAATTTAAATTAATAACGTCATCAAAATGCTGACGTCACCCTCGTGACCCATTCATCATTTGTTCCACCTGCCAATGAAAATTTTAATCGTTACCTCATTCTTCGTTCTTATCTTTAATGACACAAAGCCCTTTTAAATCCCTAAAGAGTCATTATCTTCGATTTTGGTTATGTTTTTATGAGTTCTTTTGCCCCATGCCATGCCTTAACTTTAATAGCAAAATCAATACCGAATATCTTACTCAATGAAATTGAAACTGTCGCCTAAAAGATTATTCTGGCAGTTTTAAATTAGTCTCTATAAGAATTTTCTTTTTTTTTAAAAAACTGATAAGTGAAATGAATTTGAAATATACTAAGAAATACTTTAATCAGAAGTTGAGTTTCATAAAAGCAGTTTTCTGTGGTCTCAGTTTTGTAACATGTATTTCAAGGCAGTATATGGACTACATTACTTTTATTGGTATAGCAAATGCACGCGTCTGATTTCTTTTTTACTAGTAATTTCTTAGTAAAATTACGCCGAAACTCGAGTTCACTTATTTTGAACCTTAAAATCTAATGCACCATGATTAAAAGTAACGTTAGAATTCTTGAGAAAAATGAAATTTAAAGCTAACTTTTTTTTATTTAAAATTACTTCTATAGACATCGTTTTATCGGAAACGAATTTCCCAAATATCCTTTTTAACTACATACTCTTATCGGAAATAAAACTTTAAAGTGTTTTTTTTTCGAAATAAATTAATACAGAAATTCAAACATTTGCTTACCAGAGTTCAAAAGCCTTGGTAAAAATCCACGGTAAATATCGTACTCTTTACCGTTTTGTCAAAACTATCTTTTGTACGAAACTCACGTATCACAATCGGAATTGAGAGAGATTGTTTTTGAAATTTTATTCAAAAGATATCTATAACTTGAGAAATTAACAAATATAAAATTAAAAACTTATTAACTAAACCATTATTATACGAGTGTTATTACTTCGATTCTTCTTTGTTACCATATAACGAAAATTCTTAGCATTCGTCTTACTTCTTTTAGTTTCTGGATTTTAAAATTAATTAAATATTGTATTGTCACCTGCTTAAGAAGAAACCTGGTTAAAGTTTCGGAATTGCAGATTTTTTATTTAATGATCTTCCAAGTATATAATCCAATGAAATCTTATAAAATATTGTTATTGCCGAAATAAATAGTAAACAAAGCGTCAAAATACAGCATGGCGTCGCTTGCAGTTATCCATTAAATCTGATCCAAGAAATGATTCGTCATAATCAAAAACCCTGGCTTTAAAGCTACATGCCAGGCACATTCATGTGATTAGACACAGTCATGTGACTGTTGCAAGTATCTAATCGATAAAAATGACTAATGAAAACGATTTCCAAATCACGCAAATTATGAAAGGAAAAAGTAATCTTATGAATTATTAATTTTTCTTCAGATTTTAAAATGTCTCATTATTAAAATAAAATGGGATGCATATGCACATTTTTGAGATATTAATATTTTTGTAACAAATTTGTTGATATAATTATTTAAAGATTATCGAAATTATGAAAACTAAGATTGATTTATATTTTGCCTAGGACCTTTAGTATTCTAAACATTATCCAACATTTCATACTGTCCTTTAAAAATATTGCTGCTTCTAATTTATTGTTAGTTAACTGAACCTGGGGAATTTGCATTAACAATCAAAGAAGAATAAAAATTAACAAATTAAATTAACTTAAAAAATGTTTCAGCTGTCGATCAAAAATCTGTTTATTCATTAAATATTTTTCAATGAACAGTTTTTCGTAAATGAGTAGCTGAAATTTGGAATTTTCATAATTAGGAGCTGAAGAATTTAACAAAATTTTTGCCAAATAAATTTTCTATACATTCATCACTTATTTCATTTTTTTACAATAACTTAATTTATATTTAAATAAATATGAAATCTATTCCTTAGAATAACTAAAATTAATAGGAACCTTGTTTCTATACTCGTAAAAATCGTGAAGACTTTCACGAATTATACTATTCTGGTGCATATAATTATTCTTAGTATATGAATGTTTTATTGTTGAAAAACAGCTTTTAACCTTAAATAAATTAATTTAAAATATATTATTTCCTTATAATTTAATAAAAAATAAAATAAATATTTGAAATTCATTGCATGTAATTTGTGTAGTAAAAATGATTGAAGAAAATGTTTTGTATTTTAAAAAATATTCTTCCTATTTAGACGGTAACAACAGCTATAATTATCTACCTGGCACATCAGACTTATTATTCTTTCCAAGTCCTATTTTTCGATAGCTTACAAGTAATTTAAATTTATTTTACTTTTCAATCTACATTGTTAGAAGTTTCATTCTAAAATTACGGTGCAATGACCGGCAGCAGTCTGTTCATCCAATTAGCCGTAAAGTTAACGGCTAGAGACATTTTTTAACCATTTACAACAAGCATGGTTTCTCAACAGTAAAAATTTTAACTGGACATTTGAGTTAAATGTGATTTAATTAATTTCTCTAGTGGCACTATCAATAGTGATGGAATGGGAAATACTAAGCATTTGTATTAAGCAGCTTTGGTGCTGTCATCTATCTGTGATGTATACGAGGGTGTCCTATTCTAATAAAACAGAGTTACCTTTACGAAGTGCAGGACACTGGGAAATATCCATGTGTTGAAGGAATGAAAGAAATATTATGGTGTCAACTCTGGGAATCGAACCTATTCAGCTGGCCATGAGATTTACAGATTGGCTCTCTCGGCTACAATGAGAACCATCATCAAATAATAATAAGAATTTTTTATATTTTCTAAATTCGAGCAAAAAACTGTTTATATCTTTCTTTCTTAGGCATTTACTAAAAGCAAAATTCAAAAATCGGAAAATATTTCATAATTCCGGTCTTAGCTCAGTAATAAAAAAATTTTTAATAAAGAAATGGAAACTCATTTTAATAAAACATGCTATTCATTATTTCAATTATGCTTATAATATTTATCATCTATATTATAAGCATGTCTTTATAGCGCTTTTCAAACTGTACAAGAGTTTGTCTAATGCTCATTGAGCTCCACAGCGTAATATACAATGTCTAAACTAACTAACTCAGTGGCGCGACAGCCCATTAAGAGGGCCAAGGCCGACTGTGCCCATCTCAGTTTTCTTGACCTTGGGCTCTGGGGTGCAGGAGTATATGTTCCGGTCAGGTGGTCAGCCGAACGCGGAGCCCCCAGTGTTAGTTCCCAAGCATGCTTGGTACTCATTTTATCGACCCACTGAAGGGATGAAAGGCTGAGTCGGCCTTGCCCGGCCCAAGGATCGAACCAAGGACCTGTGGCACGACAGCGCGAAGCGCTACCGCTCAGCCACCGGGCGTCATACAATGTCTTATTCATTAAAATATAAGTGTAATAAATTTCATCTTAGGGAAATTCAAAAAGGGAAAAAATTTGGAATTAAAAAATTATGTTAAATATTTTTAAGGCGTTACTTAATCATTCATGTTATTAAAAAAGGTTCTTTCACAGGATAACAAAGTTCATTTAATTACACATGCATGTAACTAAACACATATTTAGAAATCAATAGCTGATTCTGATAGATTATTCAGAGGTTGATTTTCAGAAGAAATAGGGGAAAAAAATGCTATTACCACTTTTTCGCAAACTGAAAATGTTGATATTCGTAGCCTTGAGTCCGTTGTATTATAATCTACTAAAGGAAGAAATAAGCATTTAGTGAAATAAATCGCTATTACAGCTAGAATTGGGCATTAGTGTTAAGAATAAATCGAAACCAAATTTTAAGTGCATGTTTTTGAATAGACTGGAAGGTTTCTCTCCCTGCTTGCTTCACTCACCAACCCCCGTGATGAATTTTCATTCATCCTTGTTTGTTTTTCCTTAAAAGTTGATATTTAAAAAAAAATCGAGAATTCTTTTTATAAAATAAAAAGTTATTATAATTATACATAATAACATTTTCTTAATATCTTAATTGTAACAAAATGAGCAATCAGCTAGATTTAAAGAAAAAAATCAATTGTAACTGAAAAAAAAAAATTTAAACTCAGAAAATATAGAAATCGTGACACAATAAGAATCAATAGTCAATTAGAAATAATTTTCTAACAATCTATAACAATAGCCTCATATTGTTTAATCGTTCAAATTCACTGTAAAAACGGTGTTGTACATATTTCTCCGAATATAATGTTAACCAACTAAAGAAGATGTGCGGAGAAACACCTTATTTCTAATTAAATGCAAATCGATCTTTTATATTCAATTTAAAAAGTGTGCTTTAAGTCTTAACATTGAATAAGCTTATAAAAAACAATCGCGCATGAAGACAAAACATTAAATTTTTTTCTCTTCCGAAAACATTTATGTATACGATCTTTAAATATCGTTCGTAGATTGTTTATATTTGAATACATGTTGACGTGAGTATGTGGAAATGTACAACACTGTTATGCATCAACCGAAACAAGAACTCTCCGTTAAAAGATATGTACAAGTGTAAAAAAAATGTGGAGTATAGTTTCGGTGTTGAGGTGAGTTAAATACATTTTTATCATCAGAATTGTAGTTATCGGGCAAAAAATTACATAAAATTGACAAAATAATAATTAATTGAAAGAATTAGTGCAAATATATTACAAAAAAAAACTAATTGATTTTACATTAAAGCTATTAAATGGGTTCGAGTGTGTATGAAAATATATGTAGTCAGTCAACAAACAAATAAAAAATAATTAAATAAATAAATAAATAAAACTACGACAAAAAAAAGTAAATGAAAAGCATTCTCAGTAAAAAAAATTAGTTTATCTCAACAACAAAAATAGTAGCAACCGTATACCAAATTTTTATTAAGTGCATGTATGTTTTTAGTTTAAAAAGGATAATTATATTTTAATTCTTATATCTCTGTGGATTTTACTTTTATTTTACAACCGTCGCTGAAGAGTCGACTAAATTTTTCGGGTTTACAACCTAATGAACTTTTCGGGTTTACAACCTAATGAACTGTTCGGGTTTACAACCTAATGAACTTTTCGGGTTTACAACCTAATGAACTTTTCGGGTTTACAACCTAATGAACTTTTCGAGTTTACAACCTAATGAACTTTTCGGGTTTACAACCTAATGAACTTTTCGGGTTTACAACCAAATGAACTTTTCGGGTTTACAACCTAATGAACCTAATGAACAACCTTTGAACTGAATCCTGAAGACAAAAGAATTCCTGGATCAAGTATGGGGAGAAATTTGCCTTCGTGGAAAACTTTTTGATGGAACTAATCCGCATTTGTGTTACATGGAAACCACGAAAACCTTAAGGTTATCCTGACGGACTCTAACTCATGATCCGTCAACCACTGAGGATATTTTACGTCAGCACTGTGTCCGGTGTAAGCGGGATGCCGAATTCATATCGACCTGCCATTGCTAGGATTTGAACCCTGCTCGCTCTGTCCCTTCAGCCGTCACGGCTCATCTCTGTGAATTGTACTAAATGATCATATATAATTTTTATTCACTTCCACTGTGGTAATTACATGGAAACACAAAGTTTCATTTTATTTTTATTATTTTGTAATAATTTCGTTCTACATAAATACCCGTTTTCATCTGTCGTCTGGGGAAACTTATTTTTGGACTCAACTTCTCGAGATCTTCATTTAATACATAAATACATCGTTATTTAAGAAGATGGACCGGATTTAATTTTTATTCAATAATTTGTATCCGTTAACATAAATTGTATATGAACCAGAGACGAGTCCGAGCTCACTTTTGGAGGTCCGAGCCCGAGATATACATCGGAAAAAGGTCAGGTTTTGCCATCTCGCCACCGGCCTTTGACGTTTAAACAAAGAAATTATTTAATTAAAACCTTTTTATCAATAACCTGCAAAAGAAAAAAGCGCAGAGAAAAACTGTTCGTACCAAATTAAATTTCAAGAGGAATAAAAAAATAATAAAAATCTTTAGTCCTTTGATAATTAGTACGGGACTCAGCACCGTAGCAGATCACTAGTTTTTTATACCTTATAGCTTAATAACTGAACAAAATATTTGTATAAAACTGGTGAAAAAGGTTTTGTAAATTTATCACGAATCCAAGCCGTCTTACGCTTTGTTATCTATAAACGAGTCCGTCTCATACTAATGAAACAGTCAATATACTAATGAAAATTAAAATGTTTAAGAGTAAAATAAAATTGTAAATAGTGAATTCATTTCGTCAATAATACGTAAAACATACAAAAATATTATTACCGAAACAAAATGAAAAATTTATTTTGTCAGTATTACGTACAATATGCGGAAGATTTTTACTAAAATCTAAATTGTAAAATATACGTCAACATTTATACGTAAAACGTACAAAACTTTCTTACCGAAATTTAAATGATAAATTTGCTTCATCAAGAATACATAAAATATACGAAAGCAATCTTACCGAAGGGTAGTTGGTAAACTATATTTTGCTAGTATTACGTTAAATGTACCAAAGCTTTTTTTATACCAATTATCTCAATGGTAATATCATACCGTCAATATTGCGTAAAATTTATGCATTAAGCATATTGATTTTACCAATTTCCCAACATTTACGTTTAATTTGCGTACCATGCTACATGTTATGTTTGTCATGTAGCAAAGGAAGTGGCGCATTTAGCATTCAAAATTTGTGGTAAAAAACACACGTGGTTAAAAAATCCCTCTTTTCATTAGTACGCAGATTGCACGCTTATATCCAATTCATTCTTCATTGAACAGAAATTAATTAAGTTGAGCGCACCTTTTGAGTAAAACCATGTAATTGCCTAGTAGTAGCTAAATAATGACAAATTAACCGACAAGAATTATCAGTTATTTAAATTATTAATTATTCCCTCCCATCTCTACTATAATTTCTGCCCAGTCAATGTCTATTGCTGCAAGAAATTTTTATTCAACATAATATAAGAGATGAATACGATGATCTGAACAATATGGCATTAAAAAAAATACAATGAAATATTGTTATACTTAATGCATTTTATTTTTCAGAGCATGAATTCTTGCGTTGAATTAATTTTAGCAGCCGTGTTAATTATCACGAGAAGTAGTAATTACCCTTACTTAGAACGTGAAAACTTCTGACGATGATTAACTTTTTATTCTATTTTTACGAGAGCATAATGCTTCCATTTTGTAAGCTGAGCGTTAGCCTCCGCTCTTGAATTTGAATAATTAGGAGAACAGGTGTATAATTTATCGCACGTAATTTTATTGATCGACTTTCGTGACAAAAGAAACTAATTACTCATTCCTCGTTGATGTTCATTTAAATTAGTTACAAAAAATGTAATTAATAACTGCCGAATTCATGAACATAAGACTCTTCAGTTGAAGGTAGAAAAACTCTTCCCATGTCCTCAGGATGAAAAATTTAAAATAACCTTAGGTATCTAATTTTTTGTAATTTTCATCATTTCATACAAATTACTTTAAAGTTAAACTTTTTCTTTTTCTTTTATATTAATCCATATTTTCGAAATTAATTTATAAATAATTTCTGGTCACTTAATACCCTCTAATAAATCATCTAGGCTGAGTTTATTAATTTTATAGAGTTTTTAGAAAAATTAATTGATGAATTTCATTCTGGAATAGACAAAATGAACGAATAGAATATATAAGAAATTGATGTGTGCTAGTCAAAAGTTACATTGCTTAAGAAAATGAAACAGACTCGATGTTTTAAAATGTTTTTATTTAGACGCTCAAATCAAATTTCTGCAAATGACTTTGTCTTAATTTCTTGCCGTGTTAAAATTTTAAACAGAATTTAACTCTAGACTGTTAAAAGAAATCTGTTTAATTTCCCTTAACTGTGCCTCAGTTAAAATATTAATTTTTTTAATCAAAGTTATAATATCTAGCTTACAGGTTTTTAGAAAAAATTTAATTGTCTGATTTTTTCTGATATCGACAGCATTAATGAATAAAATATATAAGTAAAAGATTGAAATACGAGTTTCTGAGTCCAAGTTACTCAGCTTGAGGAAATATAAGAAATTTTAATATAGTTTTCTACTTGAACTCTAAAATGTGAGGCAAAACATATGTTATTAAAACTAACCACTTATTTTAACAAAATATTTAATGGACCAATTATTTAATTTAAGGATTAGTAATTGGTAAATAGTTAACATTCAATTTTCTTTTAGTATATGAATTCATTTTTACATAAAAGTGATATACCGTAGCTTTAAAGATACCCATCGAATGTTTTTTTAGATATTGAGCAAGCACTGTTTTACAAATCATATATGTCCGGCAGTGGACAGATGGTTAAGGCACGGTTTCTAGCAGATAACCGAGTCAGGCATCACTGGCTGCGGTCAGTGTGCGGGTGGGTGACCACTTGGATCAGTCTGCGTAAGGACTGAGGGTGTATTGGTCCTCGTTAAACTGTTCTAACGTTAAGTGCTCGACTTCGCGTGCAGGTCGTCAGGCTACCGTAGCGGGGGTGGCATCCCCTCTGAAAAATATCAAAATTGTGATGGCACGTCTTCGGATCATCCTCAGGGATGTTTCCCAGACCGACGCCAACAGCCCATTGTGCAGCTCTAGTGCGACGCAAATGAACTACAACAACAAACCATATATTTATAGCTTTTTATAGTTAATAACAGTATTCATAATTTAAGATTAATTGTCTCTCTTTTCTAACCATAATCGTTTAAGCCCATTACTAAAATGGTGCAAACCTTTATTACGAAGAAAAACCACAATTTTCTGAAAAGAAAAAATCACTTGGAATTAAAAATTCCAATGTAAAGTAACATCAGTTAATTTTACGCACGAAACAATATCCAAATATGAGGGTTATACATTGAATTTAATAAATTTCTCGCCTATTTTGCAATATTTTATTTTCATAATCGCAGAACAGCAGACCCAATTTTTAGGGTTTACGACTTCTAATGTTCATCTCCGTAACCTTGCAATTTTGAACCAGATCCAGAAGACAATGGAACTCCTGGACCCAGTATCGAGACAAATTTGCCTTCGAGGAGGACATTTTGAAGGAGCCAACCCGCACTTGCTTTGCATTGAGAAGAAAACCACGAAAACCTCCCACGGTTATTCTGCTGACAAGTAGATTCTTACACATAATCTGTCTACCACTGAAGATATTTTACGTCAGCACTGTGGTCAGTGTGAGCCTGGGGCGGAATTCAAAATAATCAGCCATCACTGGGATTCGAACCCGGTACACTTCATTGGGCGAACGCTCTGTCCCAGAGCCAAGTCAGTAAAATTATTTCAAATATTGAAAACCATCAGTATTTTTTTGCAAACAGATAACATAAAAATTTTATGTAAAGCCTGTTTATGGCATTCAAACTGTGCCATTTTTTATAATATTTGGCAAAAATGTTTCATGGTTTGGAAGCATTGATTCATAGTAGCTATTACATTTACCAGCGCTTTAGTATTAATTAGTCTAATTTCAGCTTTTACCATTTATATGTGGGTTCTCAAACATGTTTTATCATGAAATAGTTTTATGCTATGATAGCGTAGGGAAAGCAATAAATCCATTTCTCCACAACATATTTCTCATCTCGGATATCAACCAACTCATAAAAATATTGTCCACCACAGATATGATATGATAAAACTGTTAATATATGAAAGTATTCGTATTCTATTGCTAATTGATAAGAATATCAATTGACGATAGAATACGGATATTGACCCAAAAATATTAGTAACAAAGTTTTTTTTCATCCTCACGGCGATGTGTTACTTACTATTTTATTCTCCTTATTAATTAAAAAAAGAAGGTTCTTCTCAATTTTTTTTTCTGGCGAATTTTTGTTTTTAATATTATCGAAGTCAAGAATAATATAGTTATTGAGGTAAATACTTTTTGAATTCAAGATGGTGTTTATTTATTCTGTTGCTGAAATATATCATAAATGTTTTCTTTCCTTAAAACCTGTTGTATTAAACATTGTAATAATCTTTTTTCCATTTACATTGATGCACAATAAAAAAAATTACGGTAAAATGCACCGGCACTTTGGGTACATTTTACGCAAAATCCATTCGTATCGTGAAATGTTACGGAAGAAAAACAATCCGACATAACGCAATTTTTTCAGCAATATTTAATTTAAAATCACGGAGTCACTGTAATTAAATAAATATTACAATGAAAATTATGGAACAAAATTTTACGGTAAAAATGAATTTTACAGTAATATGGATTTTACTCATGCTGCACTCAAGATGCCAGTAATATTCATTGTTATCTGGCCCCATAGCCTTTGCAGTGTGTGCCATTTTACTGCCGGACATTATTCTATGTCTTAAATTCTCAGCAGTTCTTATTTAAAATTTAAACTGCGTTAAGATCCTGCATCATATTAGCCTAAGTTCACGTTTTGCACTATCCTCAAACTTTGTTTCAATATTTCAAATAAGTTACCTGATTAAGCTGGCTTCTAGTAAACTTATGTTAAAGCTATATTTAACATATTCCAAGTTTTCATAGTTGAAAGTAAACACCTATTTTTTAAAATAAAATTAATAAAATTCTTTATTTTTATTTTTTATTTATTTATTTTTTTAAGTAGCATTTTGCATGTTGAAGTATGCATGCTCTAAGCAGCATAGTCTTTATAGAGGAATTTCGGTTTTCTACAGAGTTTGAGAAGAACAAATGTATGTAAATTTGCTGTATGAAATGGCTCCCTAAAATATTGCAATTAAAAAAAATATTTTTAAGAGATCATTACAAAAGCCTTAAAAACGTTTTTCCGAAAAAAGAAATAAACCAATTCAATATTAATTTATTTTTCATTCATTCAAAAAATCTCTAAAATCAAATTTTTTTAAATTCTAACAAAAATGTTTCTCAGAAAAAAAAATTAAACTAATGCAATATTAATGTATTTTAACTTTTTTTATTCTTATATGTTGATGATTTAGTATTTGAAATTTATGTTTTCAATAAGAAAAAAAATTAAAAGAAAGAAGAATTTTAAAGAAATATTCACAAAATCCTTTTTTTTTCTTTGCCACTTAACTTAAGAAACGCCTTAAAAATGCTTTTGAACTAATGAAATAAAAAAGCTTACTTAATATATTTTTTAATTTAATTAATTTTTTTTAAAACTAAAATGCTTCAAAAGAGGAGATGAGTCTAGCAGAGTGCAAAAAATACTAATTTCAGTTAATTGTCAAACAAGATTATATCATTATCTTATCAGAGGCTGTCGGAAAAAAATTGACATGTAATTGCAATTTACGGGCAGATGGTGTTAGATTATTGGGATATAATTTGAATGACTGTTTAATCACCATTTAAGAAAAAAAAATGGTTAGGAAACACCATTAAGTGATAATTGTTTTTAAGTTTTTATAAATTTAACAACAACACTGGAGCTTCAATTTGACCGAAAAATATGCTGCTATCAATGTCAATTAAAAAGATATTGATTAAATTCATAAGCATTTAGACTTTTTGTTTAAAATTTAATTTAAAATAACTGGAAGTAATATGCATTTAAAAGGACGATAGTTGAAATGAGTTATAGTTTAATTTAATGATATAGTTAAATGAGGTTATTTGGGATTTCTAAATTAATATGAAATTCCGTAACATTTAAGTGAATCATCTATAAATTCATTTTCTGACAAAAAACCTTTTTTTTTAATTTTTTATTTTAACAAATTCTCCATGCACAGCACCAATATCACGAGCAGCTTTTTTGGCCTTCGGAAATTGATTAAATCAAAAACGCTGGAGGTGTCAAAAAGACACATTTCCTTAAAATTGACAAGTCATTTTCATGATTTAAAATTAAACTTTTACCTGCTAATAATCCAATAATGGAATGATGAATTTAAAGACAATTAAAATATTTTTTAATTAGATTCAAAATTTACATTCGGAAGTATTTTTTTGCTTTTAGTTTTATTCCGTTTTGATAAATATTTATTTTTCATGAAATTTTGAAATTTTATGAAATTTATAAATTTTTCTTTCGCTTGTAATATCCAAACTTTACACGACGACTGCAATAATTACGAGCTTTTAAAATGATACAATGACCGTCAGGTAGGAATTTCAAAATTTTATTTTGAAATATTATTTTAAAACTAAAATATCAGTTCAAATCCATATTTTCCGTTTTCGGAAAATTGGAGTTTTACGAATTCTATTTTTTGATCTCAAGTGATTGATTGAGTTATGTTTTGAGCATTTCATTCAATTGGATCGTTGACTATTATTCAGGAAAAATACTGATCTTGAAATAGAAAATTGAGGATAAATGTGTCTAGGTTCAACTACTTTTTAGTTTGAGTGTTACTAATAGCAGAGTGATATTGGTAGAGGTTATGCAATACTTAGAAAGTAGTGCAAGGTGTGCATTCATTAATAATCAGTATTTTCTTTCTTCTGTTGATATTCTCAGTAATGAAAAGTAAATCCTTTCTGATAAGATGGTGGCTTTCATGTGAGGGTTATACTTTTTTATGCGCTATTTGCCAATAATGGAGGTGAAATTCAACATTAAAGGGGTTTCTCAATGCTTCACTAACAATGTTGTTGAATAGATTCTTGCTGTTAAACCTTCCTGAGCCACGACGGCTCAGAGAATAGTGCGTTCGCCTTTCAATAAGTCGAACTGTATTCGAATCCAATCGATGATTGGTCGATACGAATTCCGATCCGGCTTGCACTGACTACAGTGTTGAAGGGAAATATCCTCAGTGGTAGACGGATCATGGGTTGGAGGCCTCTTGCTGCCAGGCTAATCGTGGGAGGTTCTTGTGGTTTCCCTCTCCTTGTAACGCCAATGACGGATTGGGTTCAAAACTACAAGGCTACGGAGTTGAACATTGGTAGTCACAAGCCCAAAATTCGGTCTGCTGTTCAACGACGGTTATAAACTATAAACTATTGATCCTTCCTGCTTTTTGTGACTTGTATTATGTGAGTGCGAAAATTCTACCCGTTTTTTTGGGATACGCATATTTGAAATGGAATTGACATCATACATGACATTGTAATGACGCAAATCGTCGGCCAATCAAACGTGTGAATGCCTCACATATAAATGCATCATGTCTCATAAAAGTTAATCGTTTAAAAAAATCCCAGGTGGCATGCAAAGTGAGAAGGAGCATATAAGACAGCATTTGTTATGCGATTTCTATAAAACAAAGTACGATAGCTGCAGCATGTCGCAATGTTTGTCAAGTTTATGGGGAGCATATAATTGACGAAAACACATGTTGTCAATGGTTTCATAAATTTAGGGAAGGAGACAGAAGCTGCCAAAATCAGGATAGGAGTGGACAGTCATCACACGCTGGAGAAGACGATATTGTACCCGTAAGGAATAACCCGAACACAACTTTGTAAGAATTACTTGAGACCTTCAACTTACACGGGTCGAGAGACGGCTGTTTAACTTGGGTTTTACGAGAAAGTTGGATTGATGGGTTCCACATAACCTGACAGCTAATCAACTGGATTAACGAATAGACCCTTGTGTTTCAGAAACGTCCCATTCTTGACACTAATTGTGACAGGAGATGAGAAATGGGTCACGTACCATAACGTAAAGCATCATAGGACTGTGTATCACCCATCTGATCCGCATGCATTGACTTCGAAAGCTGAACTTCGTCCCAAGAAGCTGTTATTGAGTATGTGGTGAGATGAGCAGGGAATAATTCACTGGTAGGTCCAGCCACTCAACTAAACCATCAATGCTACCTTCTACAGATAGACAGGCTGCATTCAAATTTGATAGTAAAGCGGCCATCATCAATCGTCACGGTGTAATCCTTCACCATGATAACGCCAGGCTACATGCTGCTGTCATCATTTGCCAAAAGTTACTGGGCTTCGGTTGGGAGATTTTACCCCACCATCCCTATTCTCTAGACTTGGCACCAATTGACTATCGCCTATTTCATGCTTTAAACAATTGCTTCAATCAGAAAATTTTTGATGCTGTGAACAACAACAATGTTCCATAAAAGGAACAGTATAAAAAACACGCATATAGTTCTTTTTCACACAATTTTTTTTATTTCTCCATCTTCATATTCTCTTCAATAGTGTATTTATCGAACTTCGAATTATTTGGATAATTCTTTCCTAATTTGGCGTTTAAATGGTAAATAAAAATTAACGATTACAAAATAAAGAAAACAAAGACTCCCTAAGAACTTAACAATCTTTTTCGAATGATAGCCGTTACGAATGATTATATTGCACCAAAAACATTTAATGACATAAAATTTTTTTTTAAAAAAAACGGCAAAACTTAGTTGCAAACCTAGTAAAAGCAATTTTCTTAACTAGTATGAATTATTTATTCTTGAAGTATTTTTTACAATTCAATAGCACGCAATGTTTTACGTTTTTGATTCAAAATAAAGAAGCGGAAACCATGAGTGATTATAATGAATATTTCCTTCATTGAAATACTTTTTAAAACAAAAAGTTTACCAATTGAATCTAGTTACTTAATTTAA
Source organism: Parasteatoda tepidariorum (assembly GCF_043381705.1). NCBI lineage: Eukaryota > Metazoa > Arthropoda > Arachnida > Araneae > Theridiidae > Parasteatoda > Parasteatoda tepidariorum. Next base: position 14,690,432 of record NC_092205.1, read on the forward strand.
GATTTATGTTCTAATTAGTTTCATTTGTGCTTATTTTTATGAAAATTAAAAAATAATTATGCTAAATTATTTTTAAATTAAAATAAAGAAAATCTATAAAAGTAAAAAGAAGCTTTTAATCATTATCATAGTTTATTTCATTTTATTTATTGGTTGCTTCTTTACGAATTAAATAAATAGTTACACTGTTAGAATTTTCATTCAAAAATTATGGTAAAATAACAGGCAGCTGTCTGTCCATCCGATTAACCGTAAAGTTTACGGTAAAGAAATTTTTTTAACCTATATGATTTAGTAACGATTTACAAATAGTATGGTTATAAAATCATGAATACAAAAGAGGTCAGTTTTTTAACCATTTACAACTAGCATGTTTCAAAAACGTAAAAAAATATTTAATGGGCTGTGGAGAGTGCCGGACACTGGAAATTATTCGTGCGTTGAAGGAAATATTGTGGTGTCAATACTGGGACTCGAACCCCTGTTCTGTCGGTCATGAGATTGCCAGATTAGCCTGCTCGGCTATGATATGTACACAGTTTTAAAGAAATAAGTGGCTTCCTTAGGTGGTCCTAGTTGGTGCGATAAAATTCTGGTTGTTTAACTGTATTAGGTGAAAGCAGTTAATAAACTGTTTTCTCACAGTTAACAGTTTGACTATTATTTTATGATTATTTGCCTCTTTTGATTGAATATGGTAAACTAACCATTAAATAAATTGTTATTTAACCATTTTTTCCGAGAAATTTCTAAGAGTGCATAAATATAAGTAAATGATACAACAATTATTAATTGCCTTAAACATGAATGCTTTTTTTTCTAAAAAACACCTACAGTGTATTTAATTTTTATTTTGCTTTGCAAATCTTAACTTAATTTTTAGCCTTGTTACTATAATAGTAAAATAAATGCAACATAAAATACATTTTATCTTTTTATTATTCTAAATTTACATATTTTTGACAATTCTGAGTTTTAAATTTATTTTATTATTGAATGAAGTTTTTCAGTCTTGAGTGTGCTCTAAAATTACATCAGTGTGCTTTAAAATTACAAAATAATGCATCAAAGGGAAAATAATAATCATAGGCAAATTTTTTAATGGAAAAACATGCCCTGAAAATTTATTAAGTATATTTGGGATACGTTTGAACGCAAAAAAAAGTGTGCTAATTTGCTCTTTTATCTGGAGATCATAAAAATGTTAAAAACTCTCCAAAAGTTACATATTTCAAGCTTTGTTTATTTATAAAAGCACCAAAGATTTTTTTATACTTAATTTAATATAATTAAAATTATTTTATATAAATATTAATGGTTTTTATATTTTATTTATAAAACAATCTATTCTTTAATTTCTTTTCTGTTTTTGTTTACTATTAATATGTTAAAGAGGAACAAATAACATTTCTGAACCCAAAATTGCTTATGTTTCTTCTTGTTCGTAACTGAAAGATTGAAATATTAAAATGCAGCATAAAATTGTTCATATCATGAAAATAAATAAAGTACAATACTAAATGATTTAAATTATGAATTTGATTCAGATAGCTTTTATTATTTCTAAAATATAATGTTTTAAACAAAAAAGGAAAAAAAGTGTCTCAGTGAAGAGATATCCAACATTTAAGCTTCATTTGAAACTAATTGTGAAAAGAAAAATCCAAACTAAAAGCACTTTCAAAAATAAAAATCTTTTTCTTTATCACATCATCAGCTGTATATCGAAATTTTAAACATTCGTTTTGTCACATAACTATGTGATTTTTGACAGAACGCATGTTCTGAAATATCTAATGAAATCGTTTCTTTCCATGTGCTTTATCTTAATTCCTAGAATTCTTTTGACCTATTTCAAAAGCGTTTGACTTCGTATAGAAAAATGCTACACGTTTTAGTGCTCTGGCTGGGCGAACATCTTTCCTGGGTACAATTTCTGTTTATGACTGAGTACATTTTCACTAATATTTATTTTAATTTTATGCTGTAATTCCTAACAGATTCTGTTCATCGATGTGTAGCATTAAACCTAATACTTTCAAATAAAATCGTATTTTTAAATAAGTGAGAAAAGTTAATTTTCGATTCTTTTCACTTAGTGCAATCTTCAGGAATAACGTCGTCAGAAATAAAGAAAGTTTACTTTGCGCATTCATTTTATTTACAGTGACATTAACTATTTGACACGTTATTTGCCAATTCAGCTGAAATTTCATGAACAGAGTGATATAAATTTACAATAAAAATAAATCTGTAAAAAGTACCGAGTTTTTTGGTGTTTCCAAAGAGCCAGGCACACAGTAAATTTTACCATATTCTGGCAGTTTTGACCATACTTTTTTCTCAGTGTAATATGTTAAAGATATGTTCTCAGTGTAATACTTAAGAGATCAAACATATATTGATGTAATAGTTTAGACATTGTAACAGTTTTTTGTGTATTAAATGTATTAAATTCGAGATACACTTATTAAAACTTTTGACAATGCTATACTTCATCTAAAATAGAATAGAACTATACTTTCTGAATAAATATAGATTGTGGTTTTTGTTCACGTTTGGCACTGTCAACTTACATTTAAAAGAAAATTATCTTTTAGTCTTTTCTGGTAATGTGATTGAAATTTTCCTTTTTTAATTCTTTAAGGCACATTAACTTCAAAGATTTATTTATATGTTCTCATGTGCTTAATGTTTAAGGGATGAGGCAAAAATTATGAAATATTAAAACTCAATTTTTTTTAGATTTGATTTTTTTCTTTTTTCAACGAACTCAGCTTATTTTTTTCTGACATAATTTCTCTTTATTTATTAAAAAAGCACACCAGAGGATAAAATTTACAAAATGCAATGCAAAATTGTTGCATAGTTAATCCGTTTTTAAATTGCTTCCTCAAAAATAAACGAGATGACTAAAAAGGTTTAAATAAATTATAACGAAGACAAGGCAAAGCATCTGTATAAAAATTAGGTAACTTCAATGTACTAAGATAAAAAAAAACATGAGTTCAATTTTCTTGCTTCATTGAGCAACAACAAAAAAAAGAAGGATGTTAAACATTCCATTATGTTACATCGTTATAGTCTGGTGTAATGATGACAAAACCCAAAAACTAACGAGAGTAAAGTTTTCCTCTGGGTTTACAGCAGAAGTCATTTTGCTAGAATGAGCATTAAATGCCTCTTTATACTGTCACAAACAGAAACCGTGTGTATTAGTTTAATACCTTTTTCCGCCTCCTTCCTCTCACACTTCTTTTTCTTCTTTCATCATCAGTAATTTACCACATCTTTCAGGATGTTCTTCTTCTTTTCCAAGCTAGTCATCCCCTCGCAGATTAATGTTCATTTTTCCATCTGCCATTCACTAAAATAAAAGAAGATTAACTTTTCCAAAAGAGCATTCCAGAAGCTTTTCGAAGGTATTTGCTGACGACCACAAGACACCATACATTATTCTCCCCTGTTTTAGCGATTCTTTCTTTGGAGTTCTTCATCAGGGATTTTTTAAAGTAATTTTGATTCGGAAGACATAAGTCAGTATGAATAAAAATGACGGTATAGTAAGTGCAATGAATGAGCTCTTTTTTTTATGGTTGGCATGGTTACGTAGTGTATTGATAAGAATTAAGCTGTATTTTAATTTGCATTCATTCCCTTCAAAATCGTGTCTTAAGATTTTTGCCCAAAGAAAAATTATTGATGCGATATCAGCAAAAATTATTACTTTTTTGTAATAATCGTTTTATTATACAACACTTTTAAGTGAATAACCGATTCACACATGCATTGATTGAAGCTGCTTTTATGTTTAGTTAACAGATAAAATAGGAAGTCTTTTATTTCGAATATGCGTGCAAATGATATAAAACAAGCTCATAATTGCTCCATGGGACATTTAAATGTTGCTGTTGTTGTCGTAGACCATTAAGGCAAGGAGTGCGACTGTTCTTGTTTTCCAGTGGCTCCATCTATAGCCAAGAATTCGACTTCTCCCACACCCGTTTACAGGGTGAACCCATTCAAACATATACAGATCGTAATTTTGACCTGAACCAGAGAACGACCAATCTCCACCTCAGTATCCCCAGAGGTATAATTTGATATAGGAAGGCGGAGGACTTTGTGACCCGACAGATTCAACGTGCATCAGCCGCCATTTACTCCATGGGGAGTTTTTGGCAGACTGGATTTGAATTCCCGTTTTCATGAACTTAAGACAAGCTCCCTACCAACCAGGCACGCAATTCGGCATAATCTGAAATCGAGATACGTTGCCATTTATAAATGCGATTTGAGAAATTGTAAGATTTCAAAAGGGATATGGTAGCAGACTAAACTTCAGTTTTTGGAAAATGGCATTAGGTAATTCAATAAGGTAATTTAATTGGGTAATTTAATGGCATTAAGTAATGGCACTCTGGTAAAAATTACTGTACTGTAAGGTAATAAAATTTCCGTTAAAAAGAAACGTAATTGGAGTTAATAAAATCAATACTGTATTTAAACCCATGCATGTGGTATTTTCCGGTTCATATAAACCCTAAAGGTTTATATGAATGAATAAAAATTTAAAGGGAAACATAGTTCTTTTAAATATTTAATCATATAAAGAGAATTGTCATTCTCTGCGACTATTTTTGTTTCTATGTTTTCAAATCACATTAAGCACGGGCCATAGTAAATATCAGGCAGGGAATTGTATATAGATATTTAAAAGCCCCCTTTCGCAGTGATGCGGAGGGGTTTATTAAAAGCAATAGGCCGCAAGCACTTCAATCAATCCCATTCCTGCCCAATCGATTATCCTAGAGAATCCTAACTTTTGTATACAGTGCGTAAAAAAAAACGGAGCGACTTAAATTTAATCTAATTTTCATCGGATGTTCACGTTCTAGGATTTAATCATAATGGTTCGAGGGGATGATCTCAAATATGCTATTTAATTAGTGCAGACGATAATTTAAGTTACAAAATCAAACAGAAAGACGTACTTTCACTGAATAATCGTACCTTTTTCCAACGGATTTGGATTTCCGATCCCCACAATATAGGGAGTAGCCGCAATCTGAGAAATTTTTTCCCCATAGTTTGCTCAGGAGAACTGTCCAAAGTCTGGACACCTTAATGTTGATCTTACTTTTCACTTATTTCATGATGTCTCAGGAACATTTTTCACGAATTGAAAATTTTTTGCACATAATTGTAAAATTCGTTTATCCAAAGATAATTCCATGCAAAATATAGTTTTTTAATAAATACTTATTATTTTATATAGGAATGGTTGAAAATATTTTGATCTGTAACGTATACAAATTTTTAGATCATTTGAAAGAATGCAATTTTAAATGACAAATTACAAAATTTGAGCAAAATCGATCGAATAATTCTTGAGAAATGAAAATTTTTAAAAGTCATATTTCTAATAGCATATATTTATTTTAACTGCTTGTATTGTTTATGTTTTGAGTTGTTGTTGTCCACTCTTGGACATGAGTTCAAACAGTCCTGGCCTATGTGCTGCTTTGTGCAGCCAACTAATTGCTGAAATACGTAAGGGTCCGTTGACCTCCCGACTTAATATTTTCTTAATTTATTAGGATCCTTTGACCTTATTTCAATTCGGTGGTTCCCCTTTTTTGTGTTTTAAATGTTTAATTATCCCTTGTGGCATATTTTGAACAACTTGTAGTGTATCCCTTGCTAAAATCAAATTATCGGGCTGTTGCCATGTAACTTATAATAAACTGATCTGAATTTTAACAAATGCCACGGTGGGGCTTCGCCGGGTTCCCCGACCGGCACTGATTGAGCCTGCGCCTCCTCTTCTGGGTGAGCCTGCCGCGGCGACGGTACAGATTTTTAACGTATACCCTGAATTAATAGGGTGGGTCGTTATATATATTATACATAGCATATATTTATGTATTATATTTTTATTGGCATATTTGAAGTCACACTCTCGAACCACTTAGATTGAGTCTTAAAACGTAAAGATCCGATTAATAGATCAAAAGTTGTTCAGGGTGGTCCATTTTTTTAGTTTGCTAAGTGAACAGAGAAAGCGGACGATTTCACACTGTCATTTTCCTTGCCGAAACAACTCTAAAATAGCAGCTCTTTTACATTAACATTGTAAAACAGCTATAAAAAACAATACGTAAACCAAGAGATATTCAGTAAAATATTTTATAACTGAAGTGGTAAACAGAATGATGCAATAATGTTGTGCAAGATTTTTCCGTCTCGCCCTAGTGATTCAATTAAAAATTAAAAAAAAAAATTTTTTTTTGCACTTCGAATCGGATTTACACTGATTTTTAAACAATATACTGTAACAATTTGCTTCTTCTATATAAATAAAAATAAATGCTTCTGTGTGTGTGTTTGTCTTTTATAGACTCCTAAACCATCCAACTGAAAGGGATGAAAATTGGCATACGGATAGTTTGATACACGAAGATGGTCACTGTTGATATTAGAACATTCTACAACAAACCGTTCAATCGGGATGAGCAAGAAATGAAATAGAATTTTCTGATTGGTTAAGAGTTAGTTCAGAATTCAAAATTGGTTAGAGTTCAAAAATTGAAGAACAATTTTGAATGACTTTAGAAGGAAACAATCAAAATTATGATTAGAGTCCCAGCAATGTGGGGCAATAGATGAGCGTTTAAAGTCTTGTTTTTTGACATAGGCTTCATGTTTCTTGACACGGCACTTTAAGGCACGCCTAATTTGGCCAATATATGAAAGGCCGCATTGGCAATTAATTTGGTATATACCCCAGCTACTTTGACTGTCAATGGGCTGTTTGAGATTAGAAAATTTTATCTTATTAATGGGATTGAAAATAATATTAAAATCAAACTTCTTTAGGATATTAGCAACTTGTCGACTTATTTTAGGAAAATAAGGTAAAATGACTAAATTGTTAGAAAATTTTTTGGAAGGTTTATCGGTAGGCGATTGTTTAGTTAAGTTTTTATAAATATTATCAATAATGGTAGGAGAATAACCTCTGTCATGAGCAATGGCTTTGATGTAATTTAATTCTGCATCAAGAAAATCAATGTTAGAACAAATATTTACCGCACGGTAGACAAAAGACCGAAAGGATGCAAGTTTTTGGTTGGGAGGATTTGTAGTGAGGGGGAAGAGAAACAGCAAAAGGTTTGCGAAAGACAGTAGTATGGAATGAATTATCATTCCGAGTCACAAGAACATCTAAGTAATAGCATCATGCCAAGAGATACAGGACACATTTTATCTTTATTCCAATGGTATAAATTACAAACAACGAGCTTTGCTTACTTCAATAACATAAAGCCGCCGAAAATTAAAAAACATAACATTAAATAAAAAGAATTGAAATTATTTTAGCAATAAAAGACTTCAATTTATTTAATTAAATTATTGAGCGAAACACGAAATGGAATTTTCTGATTGGTTAAGCGTTATTCATTGTTTGAAATTTTACTATAAGCGATTCAGCTTTTCATATATTTTAAAGATAAAATTAGTGATAATATCTAGCTTTTTGGTATTATGGTAACTGATGTAGTTTTAGTTGAAATTCTACGACGGATTTTCCGTAATTTCAGAAAATATTTTTTTCAGTGGTAGCAAAGATTGTGCATTAATATTTTAATGGATTAGAATATAAAGAGCTTTGTTTCTCTACTACACCTATAAATATTTTAATAGCAACTTAAAGGTCAGATAGAGAAATGCCCACGCTCCAAAAATCGCATCAAGGTCTAATAAGAATTCGATTGTTTTTAAAAATTTCGGCCTTAGTTGACTGTCACTGACAAATCTATTTTTCACAAAATTTAAATGTTGACGGGTTATCTAATATGTTCCAAATATACTAATACAGGTACAAAATATTATATTTTATATTAGGTGATTATTAAGTAAGCACCAATACTTAGCAGTTATTATATTGATACTTTGGAAATAAGTGTTTCACGGTTCTCGAAAGAAATATGCACCTTATAAAATTACTTGAAAATGCAATAGTATCATGCGAAGTGATGCTAAATACATTTTATCTTTGTTCTAATGGGATAAATTTCAAAAAACGGGTTTTGCTTACTTCGATAAGGCAAAGCCTCCGAAAAGGACAACAAATAATATTAAATAAAAAATATAACTATATTTATTGAAATCTTAGTGGAAGAACCAGCAAAGTGATATTTTTAGAGCGAAAAAAATTTTTCATCTTAACTATTTTATTAGCATTTTATTAGATAGCGGGACAAATATTTCCTGTTTTCATATATTTACCACCGCCTAATTTGAAATAAAAATGATGCGAGCATACTAGCAATTCTTGTAATTAGTTATGTTAAGATTTAAGTGAAGGCAAAAGCAGTTCTGTTACATTAAACATGCCTGTATTGATGCAACGACTTTTTTTTTATTCTCTGTGATTCATTGATTCCCCTAAAAATGTCACTTACCTGGTTCTTCCACCAAGCTCTTTAATTGTGTCGGGATATGATTTTCAGTTTTGAGCATGATTTCGTAGTGTTCCTCAATGCGGATTTATTTATTTTTTATTTATTTTTTACTATCCCCTTGTGAACGGGTATTCAGCTGGTATTTTATAAAAAAGGACCCACATAACCTGAAACTTTTTTTGAAAAAAACTTGTAAAATAAACACCATTATTTAATAAAATGTTTTGAGAAAATACTGTCTAAACAGCATTTTCTCAGTTTGGAATTGAGATAAAATTTTATGTCAGTTAACGTTATCTTTGTCTTCAAGAGCTAGAAAACAATTTTAGGATATGATATACAAATCTTCAAAAATAATAAAAAGAAGAATGCTGTGTGTAGTGGAAGAAATTGCCTTTATTTGAAGAAAAAAAATTACTTACGAGGGAATATTTCAAACATAAAAAAAAAATTCAAAGCATCATTTTTTAATGTTTTCAAGAATCTTTAGTAATCTTTCCAAAACTTGTTAGTGAGTTTAGTAAATATTGCAACCTCTTAAAAAACCTAAAAGAATGTAAGCATTTTTTAAAAAATAAAATTAAAAATGCTTTTTAAATTTCACTTAAAAATGTAAAGCTAGTAATATATAAAATGTATTTTTTAGTATTATTTTTACAAAATTCATGAAAGAGATTGCTTCTATTTCATTACATTTAAAATGTTTGTAGGGAAATACAAATAAAAGTGTAACTAAATAACTTCGATTCATATTATAAAAAGTATAATGAAGTAAAATATTTAATTTGCCATAGTGATTCACTTCAATAATCTATTCTGAGTTTAAGAATCGATTATTGAATCCAAGAAAATATTCATTCCAATTCTCAGCTTTAAGTAATGTTATAACTTAATTCTAAAAATTAAAATCATTGCTTTTTTTCTAAAAAAGTTTCGAATGTTTTTTTAACTAAGCTCAAAACATATCTCATGTTCTTAATACAACAGTAAAAGACACTTGTTTATTTTTACATTACTTTGAATAATAAATTTAGAATAAAATATTTCAATGCAATTTTATAAAATCTTCTCTAAAGACTGCTTAATATAGTTTTTTAAACGCTCTTCGAAAAATATGTATGGAAAATAAAGCAATTTCGTGGATATTTAAATAAAAAAAAATACGTATTCATTTTGCCCGAAACATTCACTTCAATATTCCGAGCTTGAGAATCGATAATAATGTTACAAACTAATATTGGAAAGATAGTACAAATCATTCTAAACTACGATGAAATCTAAATTATATATGCTGCATGGGAGCATACTGAGAAAATCAGAAAGATATTGATCGAAGTAATGTATGTACATACTTATGCGAACATACTTTTATGAAGGTCTGGGTGAAATCAGGTACAGAAGAATCAATATTTACTTCTAGAATTACTTTCCATATTTTAAAGATAAGGTTTACTTTAGAATTTTGTGACATTTTTATGTAAGATATCATTCTCTTAAAAGCTTCAAGAATTTAATTTCAAAGGAGACAACAGATACTTAATATGCTTGATAAAAGAAAGAAGAGATTCGCAGCATCCTATTATATTTTGCGAGCTCAAAAGAATTTTTTTGAAGTTAAAACAAAATGTATATATTATAATATCGCTCTTAAGATCAAATATTTTTACACTTGTCTAGTATTTTTCAAAATTTTATTTGGTATAAAAATTTTGTTCAGCAGATTGCTTGCTAATTAAATTAATAATCTGATTAAATATGACTTTTTTTAGGTATGATATAATTAGCAAGGTCAGATAAAAACATTAGTTTTCTTAAATATATATCATATTATCCCCATTGTATAATCTTTTATATGGATGATATTGCGATTAAATTCAAAATTGAATCTTTTAGTATAGAAATTATTTTAAAGAGTAACGATACAAACGATACAAGAAGATCAATTAAGTAATAATTGATCAATATGTAAATGTTTAGTTCCTCTCCTGCTTGTTAACGAGCTGTTAAAAAATTTAAATTATTTTTTCAAACACACTTGCTTGATTGCTTGCTCATTTTGAATTTCTGGAAATGAGAAAGTTTTTAGAAGATATATTTAAAATTATAAAAGTAAGTTTGAAAGAACAAACATTTAAAAAATACTGTTAATGTAAAATATCAATATACGATAAATTTTAATTATTAAAAGAAAAGTTGTAAATTACAAAATCTGAAATGATTGACTTGTTGAAGCAAAGAGACGCTTTCATATTTTTTATTCTCTAAGTCATATAAATTTTTTATCATTACTGTGTTAAGCATTCATTACAATTTTTGATTAATCTTTAACTGTTATTATATTATTATACTACTTTTGTTATTGTATTCTTTTATTGTTATTACTTTATTAATCTTCAATTATCATTATTTTATTGTTACTATTATATAAATTTTTGATTATTTCAAATCAAGTACTTGGTTACTTATGGAATTGTTTAGAAAACTCTTAGATTTTTTGTACGGAAAATAAAGAAAATGTTTAAATCTTTTTCATCTAAAAAATATTCGCCATATCTTTCACTTTTTCTGTTAAAAAAAATCTAGGTTTAAAATTATATTAAGTTAGAACTTATGTAAATATATTTTTTTTGCTAATGTGAAAATCATATGTGATTAAAAATTTAATTGTTTAGAGTAAAAATATGTTACAAAAACTTCAAGAAAGTTTCAGATTTGACTTTTCTATTTCTTGAAATGAAGGAAGAATATTAGAATTACTGGTTGACTAACCAATTGGAATTTATTTAGAATTTACACCATATTTTTCACAATGAAAAGCCTTCTTTCATGGGCGCTTCACTTATTTTTCCAAGTTTAACTTTGCACCACGAGTTCCTTATGAGATAACTGAAAAAAACTATGAAAGTTTTATTTATAGTTTTTCTATTTAGTTAGTTTGTAATTATCAAGGTAATCGGGGGTTGATAGGCCTAATTAACTGGAATGCTAAATAATACGTAAAGTTAGAAGCCTCAAAGTTGGTCAATATCTATTATCAGATATAAAAATAAAATCTGAGAAAGTTTAATATTTTCTAGTCATTCGAGGTAATTAGACTCATTGACATTAATACAAATTAACACATTTTTACCTAAGGTATAAATACCAAATTTAAACCATTCATTATTTATGAAATAAATAAAAAAGAAAAACTTAAAAAGTTTCATTTCGATGTTCTGTATAATTGGGTTAGTTAGGGGGCAATAACCTTACTATTATTTATGCTAGATAGTACGTTTTCACCAAGAAAGTTTAAATTTTCACCAAGTGTTTTTTTTTTTATCAGATACAGGAAAAACATATCAATATTTTGTAATTATCAGGGCAATTATCACATTTGAAAGTTGTTCTAAGTACATTTTGAGTCAAAAAGTTTCATATTTTAACAATGTTGTCCATATCATAAGAAAGGAGAAACAAAAAAATTTTCTCATTTTGATATTTTGTATCGATTGTAAGAAATTGTCGAGAAAATATCTTCCCTCAAAAGTAATGATTCAGCTCTCTCTTTCACAAAATATTCTTAAAACTGAATCAAATTGTCACTGAATAAACATAGTTATTTAGAAAATTTAAAAAAAAAACCCGATTTCTTAACATTTATTGCACTTTCACAGACTTTTGTTGTGGTTAGAACATTATTTTTGAGAGACCCTTATAAAGTGTTTTTTTAACCTTATATAGTTTTAATTAATATAGCATTTATTTTTTCAAATATTTTTAGGGACCCATCGCGTTATTGTAAAGAATGAAGTAGTTAGTTTAAATATGTAAGTGCACGAATTTGCATAATTCCTATGCGAAAATGTCTGCAAATAATTTTTGATTAATAAATTTTTTATTAAGTGGTAATTTTTTTTAAAAGAAAAGGAAAGCAAAATATCGTTTCTATAAATAATGACGTATAAAACGAGACTTTACATTGAGAAAATTGTGTTAAAATAATAACTGACGTTTTAAGATATAAGCTAAGGACTCAAGAACTGAAATAATATGTAGTACAAAAATATCATAGCAAAGGAAATCATAGATTTAAAAAAAAATGGGGGGAAAAATTGAATAGTCTTTGAGAGGAAATGCAAGAAAATGGAAACGCATGTAAAAGGAATCGCTTACTTTCAGATAGACCCAGAATTATGCCGAATCTGAATTCTTTGAAGGCTTTATGTACTTTTTGCATCAATATGTATGCTTCGGTGATACACATTCTTCTTTTTATATAACCCATGTGAATATTCAAAGATACACGAACGATATAATTTTGTTTTTTTTCTTAGAAAAATGAAAGGAAATGGTAAAATGAAGTTTTTTAAGAATGTATTGCTAAATAAGAATTTTTAAGAATAGTTTAATGCTAGTCTTACTTCATTAAAAACTTGAGAAAAAATTAAAAAAACAAATGGTAGTAGATTTTCCAGGTGCCGGAAAAAGATGATGGATCATTTTTTTTTTTACACTGAGGAGTAAAAGATGTTTAAAACTGTCAGAATAGGGTATAATTTTTTTGCGTTTCCGGCTCTATGGAAACACTAAAGAACACGGTAATTCTCATTAAACAGTTTTGGTAATGACTTTTTGGTAAAATTAAAAAAATAATGCTATTCATTACAATGTTGTCTTATAGTAAATTTGATAAAATTAGGTAATTTTAGTCAAATTTCGTCAAACTTAGAAGTACTGGAATGTTTTGGAATTGCAAAAAAATTTTTTAGATTAATAACCTTTATTTTATACAACTTGTAACTCATGACTGCTGCGCATTTGGACGCGTGGTCTGTACTAAAAGACTTTAACTGCATTGTTAAGAAGTAATAGAAGCCTAATGATCTAGTAGTCAATGGCTGGCATTTGCTTAATAAAAAATTTTATACAACTTCTATTTCACGTATTAACTTTGTTTCTCGTTGGTTAATTTCTTTTCTAATGTAAGCCATAAGTTAACATCTACCAACATTTATAGCTATAAAAATGTGTAAAAAGCTACATAAACATATAAATGTGCAAATGTCTAGACAAGGCTAGGCTAAAATTAGTAGCTAAATTGTTAGGCATTAGGGCTGTTTCAGCATCCTAAAAAAGAAAGCTTATAGGTGACAGGCTTAAATTCCATCGTTCCCATGGATGTATTATTTTTTTTAATATTTATTTATTTATTATTACGCTTACACACTCAGGCTCATGTGTTCATTAAAAAACTCGGCTTATATGTCTTTGTCAAGTCGAAATACAGATAGCACACGACTAAGACAACATCAATCATACATTTTAGGATTCTGTGGGATTCGAACCAAGCTACAATCGATGCATTTTTCTCTAATATGAGTAATTTTTTTTCAACTCAACAAGGGATTATCACAAATCCTACTTTGTAATGACCACACTAAACTGCACATGTATGTGTAACGATAAATAAATAAAAGAATTTTTGGATTAATAATGTTTTTCTTTAAATATATTTTTTACAACAGTCTCGTTTTTATGCCAAATGACATTTAAAATAGGGGCAGTGATTTTAAATCAAAGGGTAATCATAGAAGTGCAACGGTAACTAAATAAATGTGATTTAAGGTACACATTCAAGCTCGTGCTCTTATTTTTAAAAAAATAGCTTGATCTTGTCAAATTTCAGAATAGATGTACAGAAATTAGAAAAACAGCACAAAAATATTGAACTCTCTACCTCTACATTTCAAAAAGTTTGGCACAAGGACAACACCCAACAGGTAATGAAGGCCCCAATAATATATGTCTGTATTACTTACACCTCGCCTTTCTGTTCCGCTAACTGCTCTGAAACTTGTATGTAGTTGATACGAATCCTGCTAAATTACTGAATGTATTTTCTTGCTGTCTTTCGTAAATTTGTGCTATCTGTTTTTCAAACTTAAAAGAGTTTTTAAGACATTCTTTTTTATTTACAAAGAAATACGCATTTGTTTGTAAATAATTAAATAAATCTCACTACCCCATGATGGATGGAGGAAACAATCCCATTAGTTTGATATATCTGAGTTTAGTACCCTTAAACCATCTTAATTGTACATTTGAAGCCACCATTTACGTCTTTTCACCCTTTGTTATAATTAAGAAATTATGTTAGAATCAGAAATAATTAACAATCAACTAAATTATATAAACCATTAAGATATACCACCATTTTAAATAAACCATAGAATTATGAACAGATTATTGCCAATCTGTTTAGTACATAGAAGCCTAGACATCAAATAGTTAAAATTACCAAATAGATGTTAAAATGAGTGACAATTCTGGAGAACATTTCGTTAATTTTACCCTGCTATTTTAGAGCATGACATAATAATCTTTATTTGGTTTAATTTGCCTTTTGTATTTGTGGAGAAATGTTTGGTAATGAGAACTGAGAACTATTCTTTTGTACACCAGAACTTCCGGTAAGCCGTTATTATAGTGATCGGTAAAATTACCAAAAGAAGGGTTTAAGAAACGTATACTTTATTTTAATTACCAGAATCATGATTTCCTTCACCAGAAGTATCTTTCCCTTACAAATATGGACATTTTGCCACAATTTTTTGCACCGTGTATAAATTTGTTAATAGCATCATTCCATAAAAAAAGTTAAATGTTAAATTAAATTAATGCATTAGATTTGAATTAAAGAATTATATCATAAATCATATAAAACTGTCGATACTCAGAGGCTCCTACTTATGGTTTTACTGAGCGGATTTGAATGGAACTAGTATTTAGATCTTGGGAATGGAAACAAGGTTTCCCTTGAAAAATATATTTCTCAATTTTGCCCTCAGGAAGCTCGATTCTGTTTTTACTTCTTCTTTTTACCTATTGAGAAGTAAAAAAAAAAAAAACAGAATATTTTATTAATTTGTACATTTTTGTGTTCTATGTACATATTTGATGCTTAGCAATATGCATATGGTAAAATTTATGTGTAATTTACAGATAAATTTAGCAGTACATATGCATTTAACAGCGCCATCTATTAACGTGATTCATGACTATTTTTTTCCGTCAAAACAAATTCGTTAAATAGAAGTTTCGTTTAAAAGAGCTGGACCTAAGAGTCCCTGAGTATCATCAGTTTAATTTTAACCCCTACTCTATTATGTAAATTATGCGTAATTTACATATAAATTTAGCAGTACATACACATTTAGCAGCGCCATCTATTAACACAATTTCGAACTAGTTTGTTCTCGACTGGATCCTGGGACCCATGATCTGAATAACTTGTATTCGAAGTTTCGTTAAATAGAACTGGAGCATAGAGTCTCTGAGTACTGTCTGTTTAATTTTGACCACTACTGTATTAAAAAATAATAATCCAGATAAAATGATAAAACTTTTTATTAAAATTCCTTTTTAAAATAAATTAAAAAAATGAAGTTCTGATCCTCCCCAAAAACAAAAACAAATGAATAAATAAAATAGAAATAATGATACATCAAACAAGAATTTAACAGTTGATATAAGCCTTGGTCAAAAAACGATTTAATCGCCTCCAGGAGGAAATATAAGAAAAGGAAGAAAATTGGAAACGCATATACTCATATATCGCTCATATTTAAACAGATAATGCCGAATCTTAATTCCTTTTAACACTCCACGCTTTTTTCACATCAATGTGGAAGTTTTGGTGATACATAGTTTTCAATTGGATATTAAAAGACGCGCAAATGGTATAAATTGCATTTTTAAAAAATAGTAGCTTATTTTTACAAGAACATTTGTATAAGAAACTTCTATTAAATCAAGATATTTAAAGAGTTTTATGTCAGCATTACAGAAAAAAAAACCATACTTAACAACGGGACAAAATGTAGTAAGGAAATAAACAGCATAATATTTAGAAATAATTGTCAAAACGGAAGAAGCAGCTTGCACTCTAGAAATTTTACATTCAAATTTTTATTTAAATAATTTTCCTTTTTGACGGAAATATTTGTATATAAATATAAATATATATTAGATATATATTTAAATTTATATCTAAATATAATTAAATATAGATTAGGATATAAATATATATTTAAATATTTCTTGCAAATATTTAGCGAGAGAAGATCTTTAAGCGTCCTAAACGATCAGTCGATTAACTGGGATACTTAAAATCCCGAGAGAAAAAATATAGAAATTCTTGATTAAATTTAAACATTTTAACCTTAACAAATTACTAGCCAATGAAAAATATTTTTCAAAATATGAAATGTTTTTAATAATATTATATAATATTTGCTTGTGCTTTTGATCTATGAATAACTATTACTTTTGTTTATTCGTACAAAAATTTTCTTCCTTTTTAGACTGATTACCAAATTAAAATAGTTAAAAGCCATTTATACATTTCACCCTAATTAAATGCTGACTATAAATAATTTTTCATGAATCAAAAATTCCCAATATATATTTTTTGCATAAATTGTGCGGGAAACAAGATTATAAATAAATCAAATGAAATGATGTAATATTTTTTTAAGATAAATTTCAAAAAAATGATAAAAATAGTTGAAAGATAATGAGTAAAATATTAGAAATCGCCTTTTCATAAAATGAACATTAATTTTTTCATGACGGATACTATCTATCCATAACTAATGTTAAAAGAATCTATTTTCAAAAATGAATTTAAATACTTGTGACTAAGAATAATTTGAGCAAATAGGCTTCTAATCTCTTTGATTTTCTCATTCCATTAATTCAGAAGGATTCATGACTCTTTCCAATATAATTAGTAATCCACTTTTGCGATTGGAATGAAGGAAAGGAAATTAGTTGAGTGATTAATGGATTCTCCTTCGATTCATTCTCTCAGAATGAATGAAGAAATTCTCTGATTTAATTCTTAATTATTTCTGCTTTCAGAGTATGATTTCTATAATAATTTTTTTTTCTTCTTTTAGAAGAAAATATCTTTTTCAAAAATTGAAATTGTAAATAGGAATATGCTCCACTTTGTTTAACTATGTTGAATAAATATATAGAATACAAACTTATTTTTAATAATTCTCTCTCCATTGATTTTAGTTTTTGACTTTTATTAATTATTGTTATTTTTACCAAATGCTAAAAATACATTGACTTTTCATGTAATTAGTGGAAAATACGGTAACAATTTAATTTTCATAAAATGAAAATATTTTCTTAGTATATTATACTTCTAGTATATTATATATATATATATATATTTTTTTTTTCATTATTATTCCCCCCCCCTTTTTTTTCATATGTCTATTATTTTCCTTTGTTTTATATTCATATATATGGGTGATTCTCACGAAACATGACAATTTGGATAAAAAAATTTCTTCAAATTTAGTCTTCAAAATAATCTAAATTTTTTTTTGTATACTTCTTCAGCTACACTTATTAATATCTTATAGGCAGCAGTGTAGTTTATTAACATTTGCTCGAGAAAAAAAATGAAATAGAAATTCACCAAATCTTGAATGGCAAGAAAATGACATATTACCTCAGAAGTTTAAAAAACAGTCATTTTAAGTTAATAGTAAGTAACTCAACTTAAGCCTCTATGTTAGATGGACCATAAATTGCTTAAATTAATTCTTTTTATCCACTGTAGAAAGAAACAAAAAAAACTTTGTTGCTGATATGTACAGAATAAAATTGTGTATAATAATCAATCATTAAATAAATAAATAACTTTGATTACATCCAAGCATATTTCAATCATACATAAACTTGGTATTAGTTAATATTCGCTTTCCCTTTTTACAGTATTAGCAGTTAAAAAGAAT
>NC_092205.1:14708923-14721977 GCF_043381705.1 Parasteatoda tepidariorum
ATAGATGTTAAATGTTGTTTTCTGTTTATATATAAGCCTACCTTTGAATAGAAAACATTCATGGAATGCGAATTCGAAGAAATGTATTGATGAAATTTAGAAATGAATCGTGTGATTTTACAATTGATTCGCTCAATAAAAAAAGAATTTTATTTGTTTTTGTTTAATATTATGGTTGTCTAATTGCACTAGTCCCATAACTAAATATATTTTCACTACTTTAAAATTATAAATTATATTTATCTTAACTATACAATTTAGTTAAAAGAAGTTAAATAATCAATAGAAATTCAATAATATATTGCACTAGTAATATATATATATGTGGGGACGGCATGAGTGGTCGTCTTAAATAAAAGACACGTTCTTAAACAAAAACATATATATTGAAGATTAAATTTACATAGGGACGGACGATTAACAATTAACGATTAAATAACAAAAAAATAATAATAAGTAAGGAACGTCTTTAAAAGTTTTGTATAATCATGACTCCTCTTTGGAGTGCATCTCATCACGTCTTTTTCGGTTCGTTGTCAAACACGCTCTCCGGGAAATCCCCACTGCTTCCTCATCATGCACAGGGATCAGCTTTCAGCTTATATTGACTGGCGGGACTTCTAGCTTACGGCTCTGAGAACTGATATCAGGTTACAGCACAGGAACTGGCACCATAGAGAACATAACTTCCGTAAAAATGAAATGCCGATCTGATCCTCGATAGACGGCCAAATTATCGACTTGAATAGTACTTTAATGAAGTACTGAGGAATAAAACATAAAATTATTGCTCATACATTGTTCAGAAACCAATTGAACTATATATGCCATTTTTAAAAATTCCTATTTAAAAGCAGCAATCAACTATTAAGTACCTAATCAAGATATCAAAAAAGTCTCCAATTTGAATCAATAAAAAAAGAAGCATTGTCCAGACTGAAAAGATTTACTAATAAAACAGAAAATACATAAGTGAAGGATTAAACGTAAAAAGAAAATTGATCGCCAATCGTTTGTCTACATGCTGTGTTATGCATCCAATTTTTATTAAGTAGCATTTTATTCTAAAATATTTCATATTCTTACTGTTGCTTCTTTCATCCTCATGCATTATACGTTCAATTTCTCTTGTTTTTTTTTCATTTTATTACGTTAAAATTACTTAACGTTACAACGTATTTGGAAAAGATTTTTCAATCTATTTTCTTTATGGATTTTCTTGATTAAATGTTTCTCATTTAAAACTTTTCAGGTTGGTGAAATATTATTAAGTGGTTTAAAGATCTTAATTCTGTTAAAATTTGTTTCTAAATTGTTACGCATACTTTTCGGTGCTACATTAAGGCAAGAGAAATATTTTTTCGAAATTTAATATTATCTTAATTTAAATGCACTATTGACGGCAAAAACTTAATTCCCCTTTCAGATTTCTTTACACCAGATCTGAAATTACGTTTTATGCAATGAAGTGTTGTAAATGTGGTTTCACACAGCAGATTTTAATTCATATTGGAATTAATGCACCCAATTTAAATAAGGATTGTTCTTTCGAAATAAAATTTCTGTGCATCCCGTTAAATAAAATTCATTTTATGAGAAAAGCGTTAAGTTTAGCCTTTTCAAAAATGATTTCTTACAATGATTATTGTTGACGAAATATATGGATAGAGGAAATCATAGTTAAACCATGAAAATAAATATTTTGCGGAAAATATCTAATCTATGTTTGGCTATGTTGTCGCGAAAATACAGTCCTATCATTCATTGGCAAGCATTGCATAAAAATGCTTTAATTGCTTCAATATACACGGGGAAAAAAATTCTGGTAAAATTACTATACGGTAAAGGCATTTCTAGTTAAAAAGGCCCATAATTTTGATAGTAAAGCCGAAATATATGGTATTTAAACCATTCGTTGGGTAACGGTTTTACTGGAAGTTCTGATTTTCTAAATTATTATTTTTATTTTAACGGCAGGTACTGAACTTGTTCCGCAGCAGACTGGTCGTTAAGACACGGTTCTCGGTAGATCACCGAAGTCGAGCATCAGTGGCTGCTGTCAATGTGCGGGAGGGTGACCACTTGGCCTGTGTAGGGACCGAGAGTATGCGGTAGTGATCCTCGGTAAACTGTTCCACCGTAAAGGGCTCGATTTTGCACGCAGGTAGTCGGGCTACCGAAGAAGGGGTGCCATCCCCTCTGCAGAGTACCAAAACTGTGGTGTCATATCTTCGGATCAGCGTTAGGGATGTATCCCAGACTGTCGCCAATAGCCCATTGTGCAGCTCTAGTGTGACGTTCATGAACTGCAACAACAACAACAACAAGGTACTGAACTTATCATTCTTCGCCATTTAAGTTGCTGGAGGTGTTGCTAGTTTTGCGTTGCCTGGCGAGCAACATTACCCACGCCACAGTGCTACAGATAATCGTTCATAGGTTGGGCCACATTCCCACATCACGCACAACAACAGAGGACAACATAGAGAGAGCTTTGCCCTGAGCGGAATTCCAATCCGCAGCCATTGGCTTCGCACTCAGGCACCCTAACCTCTAGGCCATCTGGCCGGCTTAAAATTATATTCCTTGTTACCACATATTTACTAAAATTACAAAACAGAATAGTACATTTAATCGAACAAGTAGTTTTCATGCCATGCTATAAGATTTAGTAATAAAATTATCAAATTTCAACGCCTATTAAAGCATTATCATATTCATTATCATAGCGCATCGATAAAAATTAGAGCTTTCTGATGTTTCCCTAGAGTTAGAAACACGGTAAATTCTACCATATTCTTTTGACTACATTTCGTTCATTTAGACCATATTTTTTCTCGCAGTGCGCAATAATTACTGTTGCTATTTATTTGAAAAACATGTTTAAGAACTTTATTTTGAAGTTTATAAGCACTGTTATAATTAGTTATATAGCACAAAAATAATTGTTGACGTGTATTTCAAAAACAAGTTTAGGAATCTCAAGTTTCTACGTGATGTGTTCTTGAACGTATTGTTTATTGTCATTTTTCAGAATTAATGTGTTACTTTTTCGTTAATTGCAGTGTGATGCAGCGGTGGGAATGAAAGCCTTTTTTGACATGCTTCATCAGAAACCTCATAAAGTAATCCTTTTCGGTGCCGCCTGTACCGCTGTCACAGATCCCATAGCCAAGTCCTCACAGTTCTTCCAATTAGTACAGGTAAGGAGAATTTTTCTTTTATAGACATCTCAATCAATGCATTTAATCTATCTGGACTGAATGTATGTGATGTTTTTTTTTAACACATCTGGTTTAATCCTGTGGTATTCTATACCATATGTGAGTATTTGTTTAATAAAATGAAAATATTTTCCCTTGGAAAATTAAAATACGTGAGTTAAGTTACTTGCAATCAATGTCATTAATTTAAATGTTCTACTTCAATATGTCATATTTTCGTTAAAATATTAATTTTTAATTAAGAAAAGATGTTGTGATTTAATTACTACCTCTTTAATGCAATTTGTGTAAAAAATTATAACAGCTAACTAAATTATTTTTTAATATGTACCTCCATAATATTGGATTAAAATACCTCAACCCAATATTAAGGAAGTACATAATGGAAACTAAAGAAATATATAATAATAATTTACGTGGTTGATTTTGAATCTCAACTAAATTTTAAACGAATATTTTCTTTATCTTTTAATATAGAAAATTGTTGAAGCACTGCTGCGCTAACTGAAAAAAAAATTCGGAAAAGTAAATTTTAAGGAAATCTTTGTCTAAGATGTGTTGCTTAAAAGTACGAATAACTGATTAAGAGTTAAAAAAAATAACATTCTAATTCTAATTTTGCATAAAAAATATATATAAAAAAGCCGTATGACGTAAAATAAAAATTTATATGGGTGACGTTAACCTTATGTCACTTGTTAACAGTTTAAATCTTCTCCTCCCGTTAACAAATAACTTTTAAAATTGCTGTAAAAATTTATGCACGCAACAAAAGAGAAATCATTGCTACATTTTTTTAATAAAACAGAGCAATAAAATATCCTAAAATTCAAAAGAGAAATAAAGGTAAATAAATTCAAGTTATGTTACTAAAAAGTATAATTAAGTAAGAAACGATAAAATAATTAACATTAATTTAAATCACTACCTTTTATACATGCAAGCATAAAAATTATTTTTGCATATAAAACAGAAAAAAAAGACAACGCATAAGTTAATTTTTCATAAATATGTCACAAATCACTGGACAAATGTAAATAATTTTTTTTTTATTTTTCAGAAATAATTTTTTGTTTCACTTTAAGTATTAAAATTGAGTAAGAACTATATTTTAAACATCATAATTCTTTACATAATTTGCGGGTAGCAGGGCGGATAAATAAATAATTCCACTGTGAATTGAAAGAAAGCATGTTTACAATTACATCTGAAAGGGGAAATTATACTTTTTGAAAGAGAAACCGCCAATTAAGTTCCTAACTTCAAACTTTTAGAAATCCTCGAATGAACTGTAACATTTACGCAAAGGGGCTTATTTGGGAAAGATTATGGCTAAGTCCTTAACTTTAAACTCCGACACATGATTTGATTTTGTGTAGCTCAAATAATGACATCAAATATAAAAATATCTTTGTGCAAAGTTTAACAAGATCTGTTCAAAGAAGGATTGTGAGGAGTTGGTGGATAACAAGATTCAAACAGATGATAAACTCTGGTGAGGATACAAAGCTGAAATAGTCATTGATCCTTTGAGGGGAAATAGTTTTAAGACTGCTCAATCCGATTACTGCAGATATCTTTTCATTTCTTGTCCGTATTATTTCAAGTAGAGAATATTTCATTGCAAAAGCTCAACTCATCTTTTATATTTCAGTTTAATATTGGAATTCCCCAGATGAATGAAAGGTTGTAGGTCAATATAACGCTATGTATATGCAAAAAAAACTATTTTTCTATTCTTTCTGCATAAAATTTTTCCTATATTATTAAATATATTATTTAGACTTATAAATAGTTGTATAATAAACGTTTCCTTAAAAAATTATAAAGTGTGCTATTTAATATGACTTTACAATATTTAATTTCATATTTTATAAATGCAATTGAGCATCCGAAACAATTTTGAATTTACGACTACCAACGATCAACTTCGTAGCTCTGTAATTTTGAGTCAAATCCAGAAGACAAGGTAACTATCTTAAATCAAGTATTAAAAGAAATTTGTCGTCGTGAAAAACTTTTTGATGAAACTAAGCCCTACTTGCGTTACACGGAGAGGAAAACTATGAAAACCTTCCTTGATTAGCCTGATGAAAAAGGGACTTTAATCAGTGATCGGTCTAACACCGAAGATATTCCATGTCAGCACTACGATCGGGGTGAGCCGGGTGCGGAATTCGTATCGATCAGCCATCGCTGGGATTCGAATCCGGGGTATTCATTGGGAGGCGAGTGCTCTATCCTCTGAGCCACCACTGCTCTCATTATCACTACAGTTAAAAAATATAAGAATTTAAACGCTTAATTCAATTCGTAAAATTTTATTTTGTTTTAGGCTACACACTACTGCACCAAAAAGCACCTGAATTACGTTTCAGAATTGTTATTTATTTTGCCTTAATACGATATAAAAACGTTTTATAAAACTTGTCAACATTTTGTCAACTAAAATGAAACTATTACAAGATTGCATTTCAGAAACATATCTCAAATTTCATCACATTTTACGTTCCTTTACTTAGATTGCACTTCATAATGATGTTTCGTGCTTTATGGAACAGTACACTAAACATAATTCAAAATCATTGAGAGGGAGGATTTTACTTTTTTTGCAGCATATACACTCATGGACAAAAAAATTAACACACCAAGAAGGAGTCGTCAAAATGAAATAAACTTTTACATACGTAATGACTAACTTGATATAAGTAAATGATTAAAAAATAAAGATTATCGTTTTTCTTTGATTTTCTAATCATTTACATATATCAAAGTAGTCTTTACGTATGTAAAATTTCGTTTCATTTCGACGACTCCTTCTTGGTGTGTTAATTTTTTTGTCTATGAGTGTATTTAAATGAAGCTTATCTAATAATCTTTTATATTCAGTTAAACTTAAAAACTTGTAGTGTTTGTAGACTTATTTTGTCACCCAATAGTAAACCATTTCGTTTAAATCAATTTAAAGCAACAAGAAGGGGAAATACAATAACGTAAACTGCATGCATGTAAGTTAATGTTGTAATATGTTGTAATTGAGAAAATAGTTCGTACAATGCCTTCCTAGAGCATGCTAGAGAATGTAAAAGCAAATAATAATAATAAATAAATAAAATAGCGTTGATCAAAAATTTTATAGAAATTCTATCCAATAATAGGAAAAAAGGTAGAAGTTGGGGGAAAAAACGAATAGAGAAAAAACATGTGCTGCCCTATTCGTCTTAAAAGAGATACCGCATTCCACTTTGCAATCATTATAAAAGCGAAGCAATAATCGGAGAAAATGGAAATATTGTGAGTGCTGAAATAGTTTTGAAAAACACAAGACGGGGGAACGGAAAGCATTGGCTCACTTTCCCGTCAAGATCTGACATGTTTGAACTTGTCTGACATGTTGACAATCTTAACAAGATGTGTTTCCTTAATATATATACTATATGCGTGTCAGAAAACTCCAATTCTCTCCTAATGTTGCCTTTGATTCCCATGTTTCAATAAGTGTTCTCTACCATTTATATCAAAAATCAATAGCAGCAGATTGATAGTATTTCGCTCATTTTATTTAAAGCGGAAATCAAGTTAATAATTGTCAATTAAGAGAGCGTTTAAAATTATAATCTTTGTTTACATATGTAACAAAGAAGTCTAATTTTTAAATTCTTCAATAAATAAATACTAACTCATTTTTCTATCAATAGCTATATGATAAATATGCTATCTGATCCATATGAGATATTTATGTGTTTCAGTTTTTATATCTAATTCTTTTGAACACAGCTATGGGATAGCTGAAATATAAATCGAAAAATAGTATACCTTTTTATATCTGAGCATTTTTCAGTAGTGATAGTCAGGAGTAATTTTCAATCTTTTGATTATTTAAACTATTTACATCTCAACATCCGCTAATAATACTAATCAATAGCATGGGATAGCTGCGATATTATAATACTAAAACTTGCAAAAGTATTTACAGCTAAACATTCGTCAATGATACCGGTCAAGGGAATTGAATAGCTACATTTTTATCAAAACCCAAATTAATTAAACAATTTACATCTAAACATTCAATAATGATATCAGTGCATGGTATGTGTAATGCCATAATAAACATTACATAGTTCCTAGCTTTTAAAAATTTCCTTAATTTCATAAATTTAATTTTTTAATCATTCTTAATCTTATATTAATTAAATTAAACCAATTATTTAATTTTTTTGCATTTTATAAAAAGTTTATGCATATATTTTATCATCAATGTATCGGCTTAACAATCAATCTAACGGCTGACGTTTTATTTCAATACAAATGTAAAACTCATTAATTCTCTGCCTCGACTAAATTGAAACAAAATCTATTTATTTTTCTTTATTCATTATTTTCTACCACAAAAATTTTGAGATGGCTGCAATATCAAGTTAGTAAACATATTTATATCTAAACACCCGTTATGATGAGACGGCTGTGATGTTATAGGTTAATTAACTAGTAAAGCTATTTTACTTATAAACATTCTCTAATGATACAGATCAATGGATAAGAAAAGCTGAAATATTGTAGAAACTCATAAACTAGAAGAACTATTTACACCTAAGCATTCATCATTAATTTCGGTGAATGATATTTAATGACTGCAATATAAGACATCTTAAGGAGCCGGGATTGCCTGGTTGACAGGGCACTCGATTCACATTCGCGAGAATGGGAGTTCGAATCTAACTGGCCGAAAACTTCCGTGCAGTAAATGGTGACTCGCACATGTTAAATTTGTTTGGTTACAAAGTCCTCCCTGTTCCCATAACAAATTATACTTCTGGGGAGTACTGAACTCGAGGTTGATCGTTCTCTGGTTCAGGTCGAAATTACGATTTGTGGATGAATGAATGGATGTGGAAATGGGTCTGCTCTAAAAAATGGGTGCGATAAAAGTTGAATTCTTGTCCATAGATGGAGCCACTAAAAATCAGAACAATTGCACATTTTCTGCCTTAATGACCGACGACGACAACAACAACAAGGGATCTTAAAAACCAGCAAAACTACTAAATTTTTCTCATTTATATATGGTTCTGGTCATATTCATTTAAATAATAAACAGATACAATGTACCACTTGTTTTTATTTAAATCTCAACTACTCATATCTCATCTGCTTATATTAACTCAAAATAATATTTATGATCTACATTTTTTTTTATCCCCAATGAGTTTAAACTACAAATAAAATGAAATAGGGGATTAAATATAAAGATGACTATATTTATGCTTATTGTAAAAATAAAAAAAATAACAATTACAATCAATTGGCGTAAAATATATTATTCTATTCCAACCAAAGAATTCGAAAACTTTGTTAGACGCAGTCACTGATCTTTGCAAAATCCATCTGACGCTTTAACATATTGAAGTATGTCCTCTGTAAGTTTGACTATTTCGTTAAAATATCATACTTACCATCAACTTGTCTCAGAAAGTTCTTCGAAACATTCTTCCGTGAAACCTAAATGTTCACTTCTCTTTGACAAGTTAAGTTAAGGGTCTTTATTCTGATGTTCTTCAACCTTATAATTTATCCGATCGACCATCGATAAGCTGGACGCTGACCAACACATCTCTTTAAAGCATCGATCCGGTTTTGATGTTTGGTATTTTTCCCATCGTTTGCTCGAATTTATTTTATGCTTTTATTATCTTTACTCTCTTAACGAAAAATTGAAGTTTCTGCTCTGTTACTTGTGGTTAAAAGGATTTAGTTTTCGGGATTATCGTCTGGCACATTCAAGGGATTAGAGTCTTCAATAAAAGTGAACGATAACACGTTTGATATCATTTTTAGGGAAGTAAGATTAATATTTTTATTGAAATAAAAGTTTTTGTATGAGAGTAAGACAGTTGCTGACTTCGTTTTTTTCCTTGGTTTGCTAACAAAACTTACATTTTGAAGATATTAAAATATTTCTTATGAAATGCGTATTTTTATGAATAAAAACTTTAAAGCTGTGACATAATTCTTTTTAAAAACTCTCTTCTGTTTTTCCCCCCTCATTCATTCGTGCAGAATGAAAAAATAAATGTCAAAATAATTGCAAAAAAAAAATCTTTTATATTACCTTATGTAATATAACAGATTAGAAAGTTGTTACTGAAATTAAAAGGCATTCAAATATTATACATTTATTTTACTATCGTTTTCTCTATAAATTTAGAAAAATAATAAAATTATAATTATAATAATAATAATAAAAATAATAATGAAACCAAAACATACTCCGGGAATCGCACACGCAAAGCTGTTTATAAATACTGATTTTAAGTTGAATAAAATATTTACTTACTAAAACACGCCGTTTTGAATACAAAAATAATGATCTTATGATCTTTGGCGTATCTTTGGATTCCCAATTTATGAACGGGATCCAACCGTTAGTCATTTAGCGGTCCATCTTGAAAACGGTCAGGGCGTATATTTCACGAACGAGACAGCGATTGACCGAGCTATAAATCCACCAAAAACTACACTCACAGAATTTTTTTGAATTGTGTAATCGGTGCGGATGCTCTTGGTGCCTTTGCACGGACATTACTCTACTCTGAAGTACCACACTCTTTCACATGGGCTGAAACAAAAAAAATGGACACCCCGCAAGCAAGGCACACCGGTTGATGCATGTCCCGGTTTATTCAAATCAAACGCCTTATGGAGAGTATTTACAGTCAATCCAAGAAAGACCGAGTGCTTTTATTTTCGACTGTTGTTGGTTAATGTCACCGGCTCATTGTCATTTCAAGCTATACGTAACGTCGATGGACATCAGCATCCAACGTATAAAGATGCATGCCTTGCACTCGACTTGCTGGAAGACGACAACCAGTGGGAATGTATGTTTGCTGAAGCAGCATTGAAGTGTACTGCAAAGCAAATTCGTCTACTATTTGCTATAGTATTAACTACATGTTTCCCGGTCCGAATAGAAACGTTATGGGATAATCACAAAGATTCGATGACTGATATACTGTATCAACATCGCACACGTTGCAATGATCTAACGATAGCATTCAGCGATGCTATGTACAATGAAGAACTGATTGCTATTGAGGATCTTTGCATTATTATTATAAACTTGCTTCTCAGTCATTTCGGTACGCTTTCGCCAAATCTAGGTGCATCTGATTTATTAAACACTGACATGAATTGTGAACTTCAATACAATACAATAGAAATGACAGCGATTGTTACTCGCAATGTTCCACTAATGAATGAGAAACAAAGGAACATTTATGACCGCATAATGCTCGCAGTTTCGGCAGGACAAGGTGGATTTTTTTGGATCCACCAGATGGAACTGGCAAAACATTTATTATTTCGCTAATTCTCGCTAAAATAGGATCAAATAATGACATCGCGTTGGCCGTTGCATCATCTGGCATTGCGACAACTTTATTGGATGGAGGCAGAACAGNACTCTATAGAAACGCGTTTTAAAAGCGCGAACATAAACAAAGCAAACACGGGGTTTCAGATAGCTTTGTGATCTTTGAGCTAGTAAAAAATTATTGACTGTGCAGTATAAGTTGAAGCAGAACAGTTTACTGTTTTATTTGTAACAATGGCTTATGCTGAAGTCATGCGAGAAAATCATTTTCCGAACATTTCTGCCTAACGGAATAATAAAAATTTGTAAACGAATTTTAGTATCAGCTGCTAAATTAATACCTTCGGGTTTTCAAGAGTTAAAATAATAATTATAATAGTTTTCAATAGCACAAAGTTCTTAGAGATTTGACTGGGCGTTGTTTGACAAGGTCGGGTATGAACATAATTTTAGTAAAAAATGTACTAGGTAAAAATGTATTTAGTAAAAAAATGTATTGAGACAAAAATGTATTATTAGTGACTTCAAAAAGAAAATTGAAAAATGTAATAACAAAATCCAACATTTTTTATTTAAAATGTAATAAATAAATGCATAAAACTCGAAAATGAATGAAAATAACTTGCTAATTAATATTTTTATTCATTTTGCAAAAAAAATTGCATTTCGAAAGTGATGTCACTGAGTCTGCTGCGAGAATTTCTCAGAACGTGCTTAGCCACGCTGAATAAGCGTCCCACGGGAGGTCAAGGTATTTAAACACGAAGTTAGCTGTGAATGCATATATATTGCACATTAATTTTTTATATTAAAAAAACATAAGCATTTTTTTAAATTAAATTTTTTTTCTTCCTTTTTTTCTTTTTAGAAAGCTTACCGAGCTTCAGAAAAAAGTAACGATTTCATTCGACATTTCCGTTACAAATACTTGTACTTTTCCCCTAAAAAAGTACAAGTAAAAGTACCAAATTTAAAAATCAACGAAGTACAAGTAAAAGTACGTACTTTTTACTTGTTCCGGCGGTACAAGTAACGAAAGTAAAAGTACTGCCATATATGAACATTTATGACAGCATAATGCTCGCAGTTTTTGGATGCACCAGATGGAACTGGCAAAACATTTATTATTTCGCTAATTCTCGCTAAAATAGGATCAAATAATGACATCGCGTTGGCCGTTGCATCATCTGGCATTGCGACAACTTTATTGGATGAAGGCAGAACAGCTCATTCAGTATTTAAGCTGCCACTAAATATTCAAAACAACCCAGACGCAATGTGCAACAGAAAAAGCAATCGTCTATGGCCACAGTGTTGAAACACTGTAAAATTATCATCCGGGATGATTGCACTATGGCACACAAACATTCGCTTGAGGTATTGAGCAGGACTTTGAAAGATGTAAAAAAATGACAAATTATTTTGCGGCACTCAGTTACTTCTTTCAGGTGATTTCAGACAAACACTTCCAGTCATTTCGCGTTCAACGTACGCTGATGAGATCAATGCTTGCTTGAAATGATCTCCACTAGGGCGTAATGTTGAAAAAGTTCAACTGAAAGTAAATATGCACGTCTAAATGCTTCAAGATACATCTGCTGAAACATTCTCAAAACAATTGTTCGATATCGGTGATGGAAAAGTTACTAAGGATGAGACTGGATGCATAAAATTACCGGATGATTTCTGCACAATCATTGATTCACCAGATGCTCTCATTAACCTAATATTTCCCGATGTACACACACAATACATTCATCATCAGTGGCTGGTAGAAAGGTGATTTTAGCAAAAAATGTGTACGTCAACGAATTGAATCTGAAGATACAACAGTTATTGCCAGGTAAGTTGGTGACATATAAATCCGTAGCTTCCACCGCTAAGCCAATCCTGTGCGGCTTATAATAACAGAACTACATCATTGTTATCATTGTTGTATTCAGCTTGAATGATTCAGTCGTAAACCATATACGTTCTCAAAAGGTTTATTCAAAGGTAGGCTGGTGGTTATAACAGTTCACATCCACACTCCACAAGGGAGGGAGTGTGAACAAAACTTCGGATGGTTCCGTCAGATCTTACAGGGAACACATTATTCAGCAAGAGACATGTGAAAACCATCACTCCCGCATTAAATACTAATAGAAAATGAGTAAAAAGCTCAGTCTTGTAACCTTACGCATTTAGGAAAATCATTTAATGCTTCGTAATATGGAAGTGAAAGAGGGGCCAGATTCTAAAAATAACTCCTCCTTTGAAATATATCCCTAATTATAATTCGATGGTATGTTTTCATCCTTGAAGTCCCAAAATAGAATTTCTACACCTATTCACCTATTCTTTACCAAAGACATTTTATGAAAACGAAAGAGTTTTAATGTTGTTATTAATACAAAAGTATGTTTAATTTTTGTATTACATATATATATTGATTGATTGTGCCCTCTGAAATTGAACC